>NC_091205.1:17255205-17555205 GCF_040958095.1 Procambarus clarkii
GAGGTGTTGTAGCGTGAATGGTGACGGGAGGGAGGAGAGTAGTGATTGTAGGGACGTCCAGGGACACTGTGGTCCTCCAAGGGACACTGTGGTCCTCCCAGGAGTACTGTGGTCCTCCCAGGGACACTGTGGTCCTCCCAGGGGCACTGTGGTCCTCCCAGGGACACTGTGGTCCTCCCAGGGACACTGTGGTCCTCCCAGGGGCACTGTGGTCCTCCCAGGGACACTGTGGTCCTCCCAGGGGCACTGTGGTCCTCCCAGGGACACTGTGGTCCTCCCAGGGGCATTGTGGTCCTCCCAGGGACACTGTGGTCCTCCCAGGGGCATTGTGGTCCTCCCAGGGGCACTGTGGTCCTCCCAGGGGCATTGTGGTCCTCCCAGAGGCACTGTGGTCCTCCCAGGGACACTGTGGTCCTCCCAGGGACACTGTGGTCCTCCCAGGGGCACTGTGGTGCTCCCAGGGACACTGTGGTCCTCCCAGGGGCACTGTGGTCCTCCCAGGGGCATTGTGGTCCTCCCAGAGGCACTGTGGTCCTCCCAGAGGCACTGTGGTCCTCCCAGGGACACTGTGGTCCTCCCAGGGACACTGTGGTCCTCCCAGGGACACTGTGGTCCTCCCAGGGACACTGTGGTCCTTCCAGGGACACTGTCGTCCTCCCAGGGACACCATGGTCCTCCCAGGGACACTGTCGTCCTCCCAGGGACACCATGGTCCTCCCAGGGACACTGTCGTCCTCCCAGGGACACTACGAAGTCCTGCACCTGCCTCTATCCTTTCATATTCTTACCATTTTCGGATAGTCAAGGGTAGAGGAGATAGGCGGCGTTCTCTCCAGTCTTTCTCATTATCAATTTACCGTCCAACATGTAATGAATAGCCTTAATGAGCAATATATTATCCAATTTAATGGAGTTAATTGCTCATTTGAGGTTCCTAATGTGTGAAATTCCCCGTAAATACTCACCAACGCTTCCGTTACAACAGCCAATTTTTTTTTTTTTTTTTTTTTTTTTTTTTTTATTATTTTCTACCACAGACGTGGCCACACATTTACAATGCTAACCAGCATATATACCTTTTCTTCTGTCCTCCATGGACAGGGTTAGAGAAGTGTTAAACATACAGTTCAAGGTTGACCAGACCACACACTAGAAATTGAAGAGACGACGACGTTTCGGTCCGTCCTGGACCATTCTCAAGTCGATTGTGTGTGACCATTTCTAGTGTGTGGTCTGGTCAACATACTTCAGCCACGTTATTGTGACTCATCGCCTGCATACAGTTCAAGGGTTTATTGAACACTCAACCACAGAAGCCAATGAATCGTTAATTTAAATTTTCAAATATAACGGTTTATAGGAAACGGATCATCTAAGATCTACGCTATTCAAATTGAAAAATATGTGTCCGTTAATTCTGCGCGGTTAACTAGCTCTTCTCGGCTGTGAAATAGTTTGAATAACAATATTTATCTTCTGCTTATTGGACGTCCCGGTGAAGGATGGCACGTGCCCATTGGTGCCCGGGGGCGGGGCGTCTGATGCGCTCCACCATTCACAGGCCGCCTGCAATTAAGGAGGCGGAGCTTAGGGCACAGTGGTGGCCAATGAGAGCGCCGTGCAGCATCGTCGCTTCCCGGAATGTATTGATAGCGTGATTTACGTTATTTAATGTGGTTTTATTTTGGCTTTATTCACGAGACAAAACAAATTAAAATACTCTTCCCTAACAACATTTAAATTACGTTTATACATAACGTATACGAATATTTTATTCATAAATTTGTTTGAATTTGTATTCATTAGTGATTAATACAAAAGATTACACATGTGACTGGGCTGAACAGGTTTTCAAATTATAGGCAGTTAAGGGTATATAACTTTTAAAAGTTAAGAAGTCTTAAATTCTTAAAGGAATTAAGAAGCCGAGTATTTAAGAAGTGCCTGATGCCTAAAAAGTCTTCGATTGAGAAGATTAAGAAAATTGCAGGAATCGATAAACACAAAACTGTTAGTTTTTCATTTTTAAACAAATTAATAAGATTGACAACAGGGTGTTACTAAGCTTAGGTCATTCATCTTTGACAAATTTGCTTTAATTCAATTCCAGCATAATTGAGCCAGTTGATAGGGAACAGGACTGTCACGCTGTGTACCTTGACTTTAGCAAATTGATACAGTGCCACACGAAAGATTGATTAGGAGCACAGAGGCTCACGGTATTTGGGGGTGCTATCGTAAGCTGGATAAGGGCGTGGTTATATCAATGAGGTGCTATCGTAAGCTGGATAAAGGCGTGGTTATATCAAGGGGGTGCTATCGTAAGATGGATAAGGGAATGGTTATATCAAAAGAAACAATTCGTTAGTATAAATTGAGTCAGAGAGGGAAAATGTTGTAAGTGGAGTACCTCAAGGCTCTGTCCTGGGACCTCTCTTGTTTAGATTTAGCCTGCGCTGTGTGGACTCAAGATGGGAACTTGAGGCTCATGTAAGGTTTAGCAGCCGCTGCTGTCAAGAAGGTATGAGATTTGCCTTAACGTCTTGCCTGCCTTGCTTGCTGGGTTAAGCACGTGACTTTTCATGGTCACTGAGGAGTCAGACTTCATTCCCAAGATGTCATCTTTGAACACTGTTTTTTTCCACTCGTTTGTAAACCCGTCCCAGTTGCAATATCATGCAGTTTAGTTATCACCACCGTCTCTTTTTTCTGTCGTAAATGTGTCTTATCATCGACTTTTTCCTCTCACTCTCTGTTTCCTGTTGGTGGATGCTGGCTAGTGGTCTAAGATGTTCCTTTACCTTAAGCCTTCTCTTGCCTGCCTCGTGTCTCATGTGTACTCACATAGTTGTGCTTGCGGGGGTTGAGCTTTGGCTCTTTGGTCCCGCCTCTCAACTGTCAATCAACTGGTGTACAGATTCCTGAGCCTATTGGGCTCTATCATATCTACATTTGAAACTGTGTATGGAGTCAGCCTCCACCACATCACTGCCTAATGCATTTGTTAGCTACTCTGATACTGAAAAGGTTCTTTCTAATGTCTCTGTAGCTCATCTGGGTACTCAATTTCCACCTGTGTTCCCGAGTGCGTGTGCCCCTTGAGTTAAATAAATTGTCTTTATTCCTCTGCGAATCTTGTATGTGGTGAACATGTCCCCCCTAACTCTTCTGTCTTCCAGTGACGTGAGGTTTAGTTCTCGAAGTCTTTCCTCGTAGCTCATACCCCTCAGCTCGGGTACTAGTCTGGTGGCAAACCTCTAAACCTTCTCCAATTTGATCTTATGCTTAACGATATATGCACTCCAGACGGAACCTGCATACTCCAGGATTGGTCTGACATAATGTGGTATCCAAAGTTCTGAATGATTCCTTACACAAGTTTCTAAAGGCCTGTTCTTATGTTAGCCAACCTGGCATATGCTGCTGATGTTATTCTCTTGATATGAGCTTCAGGGGACAGGTCTGGCGTGATATCAACCCCCAGGTCTTTCTCTCTGATTCTTGGAGAATTTCATCTCCCAAATGGTACTTGTATCTGGCCTCCTCCTCCCTACGCCTATCTTCAATACTTTACATTTGCTTGGGTTAAACCCCTAACAGCCATTTGTTCGACCATTCCTGCAGCTTGTCCAGGTCTTCTTGAAGCCTCAAGCTGTCCTCCTCTGTCTTAATCCTTCTCATAATTTTGGCGTCGTCAGCAATGACGACGCCAAAAATGAGTCTATAGGAATGAGAATGATGAGAGGAATGAGTCTATACCCTCTGGGAGATCATTTACGTATATCAGAAACAGGATAGGTCCAAGCACAGAGCCCTGTGGGACTCCACTGATGACTTCAAGCCAATCTGAGGTCTCACTCCTTGCAGTAACTCTCTGCTTCCTGTTGCCCTTATCCACTGGAGCGCCCTACCAGTTACTCTTGCCTGTTTCACAAACTTATGCACCAGACTCTTATGGGGTACTGTGTCAAAGGCTTTCCGACAGTCCAAAATAATGCAGTTTGCCCACCCTTCTCTGTCTTGCCTAATCATCTGGTCGTAGAATTCTGTTAGACCTGTGAGGCAAGATTTACCCTCCCTGAACCCATGTTGATGGGTCGTCACGAAGTCCCTTCTCTCCAGATGTGTTACTAGGTTTTTCCTCACGATCTTCTCCATCACCTTGCATGGTATACAAGTTAGGGACACTGGCCTGTAGTTCAGTGCCTCTTGTCTGTCACCCTTTTTGTATATTGGGACTACATTAGCCGTCTTCTATATTTCTGGTAGGTCTCCCATCTCCAGTTACTATATATCATGAGGGTGGTAAGCAAAGTGCTTTTGCATACTCTTTCAGTGCCAATTGTGGGATTTTCCCTCGGGTCAAACAGCCTTTCTCACGTCCAGATCCAACAGGTGCCTCTTAACCTTATCTCTGGTAATTTCGAGCCCTTCCAAAGCCCCCTGGTTTACTGCCACCTCTCCAAGGGCAGGGACTTCACCTCGTTCTGTTGTGAAGACCTCTTGGAACCTCTTGTTGAGTTCTTCACACACCTCTTTGTCATTCTCTGCGTACCTATCCTCGCCCGTTCTCTGTGTCATCGCCTGTTCTTTCACTGTTGTTTTCTTCCTGACGTGACTCTGGAGCAGTTTTGGTTCAGTTTTGACTTTATTTGCTATATTTTTATACTGTCTCTCTGCTTCTCTTTTCACACTAACATATTCATTCCTGGCTCTCTGGTATCTCTCTCTCTCTGCTCTCTGATGTTCTGTTATTTCAGGAGTTCCTCCACGCCCTTTTGTTCAGTTCCTCTGCTTCCATACATGCCCTATTGAACCACGGATTCCTCTACTGCTTCTCACTTTTTTGTTTTCCTTTTGGGCCGGGATAAACCTGTTTACTGCCTCCTGACACTTTTGGGTGACATAGACCATCATGTCTTGTAAGAACTTAGCTCTGTTTTGAGATCTGTTTCCCATCGTATTTCTCTTAGGAATTTTCTCAGCTCCTCGTCGGACCTTTTGACATCCTGACGTCTGCTGTCGGAAAAGCCGACACCATATACCAACTTACAGATTAACCCTAGAAATAGTGCTAGAATATTACCTAGAAATATTCCCTAGAAACCCTAGAATATTCACTCATGGAAAATGAGACACAGTGGAAATTTCCTCCGGTAGAAAACGCAGATATTATTGCCACATGTCGTCATTAAATTCACCTACATAATAATGGGAAACACCCTTAATACACACCATTTGGTCACCACTTGGTCCGGGAGACATCTCCCGTCACGCAGGGTGCAGTTGCGCCTCCACAGATCTCCAGTATCATCTTTTGATACTGGTAATGGCTCGAAAGGGCCACCACTTACGGGCTATTCATGCCCGTGCCACGTCTTGGGTGGCTTAATCTTCATCAATCAATCAATCCTTAATACAGCAGTCTGTGAACAGTCAGTACAGACTGTGAACATCATAAAAACATTCCCCCTTGACTCAACTTAATTATCAGTACTAAAATAGACTAAATGTGAGTCCATCTAACCACTTCTTGACATTTGAAGAAGAAGTGTAATCACTGTAATCATTGCGATTTGACTGAACGATGATCCCCCCCCCCCTCCCACAAGATAACCAAGATAACCTCAAGATAACCTCCCCTCCTCAATATTGCACGAAATATACCGTCTTAATGTTTATGTTCAATAAAAGAGGTTTAACGACTGTTTTTCAGCTTTTTTAACGATTTGATCAGTATACTATAAAAGTAGGTCTGGTATAATTTTTGACATTATTTTTTCATGAAAAATACAAATTAAATTCAAATTATATTTCCATGAAATTACTGAAAATGTTACCGTATTTGTTCAAACATTTTTTTTTGTTTAAGATAAAGGGACAAACTTGTAAAAAAAATCACATAATATACAGTACATGATTAAGGGGAATAATTAAGGTTATTAACGTTACTACATAACAGTACCTTTTTGTAAGGGCGCGCGTACGAGGCTTCAGAGGCGCGTACGGCGCAGAGTTACAAAACCAGCCTAGCTTTTGTATGCAGATAACGCGATATGATGTTTGCATACAATAGCAGAGACGCAGACAGCCACTTGTCTGCGGGTGAAGACTCCCAGGGCGCTCCACAGGTCTTTAAATAAAATATATACATATATTTTCAGAATTTATCTTAAAATAAATCGGTGAGGAGCCTCCGATGTAGATGGGACCGAGTGAACCCGCCTGGTAGCCTATGGAACTGAAATTGAAATTGAAATTGAAATAAGTTTATTGAGGTAAAATACACACAAAGGGATGAGGTAGCTCAAGCTATTCTCACCCCGTTCAGTACATCGTGTTAATACATACATAGACACACATCACAAACAATAAACATATTACCGAACATTCTGAGAGATAAACATATACATTTTCTCCTTTATGAACAGGAACTGTATGCTGTTGTTGTTGTTGTTGGGGGGGGGGGGAGGTTCAGGCTCATAGGATCAGTATAGGAGTGCACAGTAAACTACCGCTCACAGGATCAGCAATAATAATATGCATTCTGCTCCCATATGTTCTTTGTAAAGACTGGAGTTACCTCTTTTTCTAATTAAAGGCTAACATTATATTGAGTAGAGATGTAAATAATTGTATAACATTAAATTAAAAATATTTCAAGCTTATGCTTTTACAATCTGTTAATAGTTAATAGATAACAAATAAATGACGTTTCTAAATGTAGTCGTTTATTTTTTATTAATTCTTGGATTCCGACTAGAATTTCAGACCCCCAGACAAAATTTCAGAATTTTAATGTTCATCTGTATCCTTTTGTACTACACTCGCAGGATGGGTAAGGGGTTCACTGCCATTCGCAAGATGGGTAAGGGGGTCCACTGCAGTTCGCAGGATGGGTAAGGGGTCCACTGCAGCTCGTATGATGGGTAAGGGGTCCACTGCAGTTCGCAGGATGGGTAAGGGGGTTCACTGCAGCTCGCAGGATGGGTAAGGGGTCCACTGCCAGTCGCAAGATGGGTAAGGGGGTCCACTGCAGCTCGCAGGATAGGTAAGGGGTCCACTGCCAGTCGCAAGATGGGTAAGGGGGTCCACTGCAGCTCGCAGGATGGGTAAGGGGTCCACTGCCAGTCGCAAGATGGGTAAGGGGGTCCACTGCAGTTCGCAGGATGGGTAAGGGGTCCACTGCCAGTCGCAAGATGGGTAAGGGGGTCCACTGCAGTTCGCAGGATGGGTATTGGGTCAACTACAGCTTACATGAAGAACATGAAGTGCATAATAAATGAACTAAACTTAGAACGACCCAGAGTGATGGGAAAAATACTAAAGTCACCCCTCGAGCTGCATGAAGCTGTACCATGTTCTTTGTATATTATGTTGAAGTGAAAAAGAAAACGAGCGCAGTTTGGAGGATACTATTAAAACTTTCAGCTTCACTTCCTATTGTCGGAGTAGCGTCACATTCTACTGCATTGTCGGAAACAGAAAGCCTTAGGCTTATTAAGGCCCAGTCTAGGCTAACAAGAAAACTTCTCCAGGATGCAGCCTACAGTATTTCCAAGGCAGTTTTGCAATATATACACAGATGAAGCAAGCTTCGTTGCGCTCTCGCCTATAGCGTTATAAACCCGTAGAACCGCCTACCCGCCGGTTAGTCGGGATAAGACTTCATGCAAATACATCAGTTTAAAATCCAGGTAGAAAAAAATTCTCAGGAGCAATGGTGGTGGGTGGGGAGAGGGGGGGGGGTGTTGGACCCTTGACAAGCCGTTGGCTTCCTGTTCCGGTCGAGGCCACAAAGTAGCCTTCAAGTAGATGTAGATAAATAAGGTGAACAAGATTTAGGTAACGCTGGTGTCTAAATCTACTTGATTTAGGTAACATTTCTACAATCAAGTAGATTAAGGTAACAATGTTTGGTTCACCTTAGATGGTTGATTCCCTAGTCCACCAGAAAATTCCCTAGTCCACCAGTAGATTCCCTAGTTCACCAGAAGATTCCCTAGTCCACCAGTAGATTCCCTAGTTCACCAGAAGATTCCCTAGTCTGCCAGAAGATTCCCTAGTCCACCAGAAGATTCCCTAGTCTGCCAGAAGATTCCCTAGTCCACCGGGAATCTTAACCAGGATGCCACCTTCAGCAACTGCTTAGCTCTTTGTACATATTGTATTGCCATAGATGAAAAGAAGCATCAGGTGAAAGGAAAGAGTGCCCAAACGTCTCTGTCCCGTCGCATAAATTGAACCTGAAACAGTTCGGTTCTGAGCCTGCGACGCTTCCTATTATGCTGCAGGTATTATCAGTCGGTCAGTGGGGAGTTTAGCCTCATTAAGGCAGTGTCTGGGATGCTCCCGGACGCAGGTTCGAATCCTCGTCACGGCCCTTGTGGATTTTTTTTTTTTTTTTTTTTTTTTTTGAGATATATACAAGAGTTGTTACATTCTTGTACAGCCACTAGTACGCGTAGCGTTTCGGGCAAGTCCTTGGAATACGATCCCCTGCCGCGAAGAATCGTTTAAATGTTCATGATATAATCTATCAGTGGCAACAATCCGACAAACGTTTATATTTATATATATATATATATATATATATATATATATATATATATATATATATATATATATATATACACACACAAATATGTATGTATACAATACATACATACAAGAGTTCGTACATTCATGTAAAGCCACTAGCACGTATAGCGTCTCGGGCAGGTCCTTAATCTTAATTTTCCCCGGAATACGACCCGCCAAATCGTTAAACAACCAGGTACCCATTCACTGCTGGGTGAACAGAGGCCACAGTTAAGGGTTGGCGCCCAGTCAATCCTCCACAATCCTCCTCTTAGTCAAAGTCCACAACTTGAAGGTATGGTAAACTAGGTATATTAACTGTTAAACCGCCGGCTTCCTGCCCCTGTCGAAGCTACCAGAGAGATTGTGGCCCTTCAGGTAACTCATGAATGTGAGTGCGTACGGCAAGAGAGGAAACTGCTCGCTAGGGAGGACCGAGCGAGGAGGTTCAACAGCGAGCGGAGTTATGCGATGCTGTTGGGTGCGTGGCGCTTCCCTGCCCACAGATGGCGGCCTTGTCACGTCGGCGCTGCCAGTGTGGGGGAGGAGACGGACGGCCTGGCTGGCTACACTGTCCCGTGGCTAGTTAGTCTCTCGTAGGACGAACGAGGTACTTAGATGGAGGGAGGAGAGGGAGCGTGGTGACGCGCCAATGGCGGAGGGAGCACACATGTAAGGAAGGGAGTCGATCGTCTTCAGGGAGTTTACACGCTCCCTTCATGGAGCGTGAAACTCGTATATTTAAATACGGATTAAAATACTAATGGCATCATTAACAGATAGAAATAAACTCCCAATATAAATTGGCCTTGAACATATTACTGTATTATGAATTAAAATAAATTATCTAGAGTGCATGTACGCCGTGAAGCTGGGTACCCTGAATTTACCTGACGGCCACCATTTATCTAGAGGGCTCTCGGTAAATGAGAGATATACCGAGAGATATATTTCTCATAATATGTATATGAAAAAAATAAACTGGATATTGCATTCCTTATTATGGGGTGCTGGTGGCTCAGTGGGTATCGCTGCGGGCTGCTGTTTATTTGTGTGTGGTTCGAGACTCGGATGAACCAAGTGAATCCAATTCCACCATATGGTGGTTAGCAATTTATAATCAATCTAAATCAATTATCAATATTATTAATTTATAATCAATTCCGTTCCATTTCTTTACGACTTACACTGATCAAATACAGAAGAATATGTATATATTCTGGTTAGTATTGTAAATGTGTGGCCACGTCTGTGGTAGAAAAATAATAATAATAAAAAAACTGATCAAATTTCGTGTTGACGTTTCTGTGATTCATCTGTGTTTTCAGTTTCGATTTATAACCTCTCTTTCGACAGTTAATTACTTTGATTGATAAAGATTTAGCCACCCAAGAGGTGGCACGGGCATGAATAGCCCGTAATTAAGGGCATAATAAGGGAAACAGAACGTAATAAGCGAATAAATGTGAGCAGGACAAAAGTAAACTGAAATAAAGTAAATAAATAACGAATAAACGTATAAAGTAAACAAACGAATGAATTTGTAACCGTAAACCAGAATAAGGACATAAGTAATAACTAAAAAAAAATATATATATATTTATATAAATGAATAAACGGAGAAAAAACGAATAAAATGGAGGCAGTATAACAGAATAAGGACATCCGTAAAAATATATATATATATATATAACCCCGAAAGCAGGGAAGTAAAACGAATAAAAGAGATCAGACAATTAAACAGAGTAAGGCATAGGTAAAATAAATAAGGTAAAATAAATAACGAATAAAACGGAAATATATAACTAAACGAATACAAGAGGAGCAGGATAACCAGAATAAGGACAAAAGTAATAACTTAGAAGTAAATAACAAGAATAACGGAGAAAATAAACGAATATATGGTAGCAGATCCCAGAATAAGGACAATAAGTATTAGAAATTAAGAAGAACATAAGAACATAAGAACAAAGGTAACTGCAGAAGGCCTATTGGCCCATACGAGGCAGCTCCTATTCTATAACCACCCAATCCCACTCATATACTTGTCCAACCCGTGCTTGAAACAATCGAGGGACCCCACCTCCACAATGTTACGCGGCAATTGGTTCCACAAATCAACAACCCTGTTACTGAACCAGTATTTACCCAAGTCTTTCCTAAATCTAAACTTATCCAATTTATATCCATTGTTTCGTGTTCTGTCCTGTGTTGATACTTTTAATACCCTATTAATATCCCCCCGGTTATGTCCATTCATCCACTTGTAAACCTCTATCATGTCACCCCTAACTCTTCGCCTTTCCAGTGAATGCAACTTAAGCTTTGTTAATCTTTCTTCATATGAAAGATTTCTAATTTGGGGAATTAACTTAGTCATCCTACGCTGGACACGTTCAAGTGAATTTATATCCATTCTATAATATGGCGACCAAAACTGAACTGCATAATCTAAATGGGGTCTAACTAGAGCAAGATATAGCTTGAGAACCACACCAGGTGTCTTGTTACTAACGCTGCGATTAATAAATCCAAGTGTCCGATTTGCCTTATTACGAACATTTATGCATTGATCCTTTTGTTTTAAATTCTTACTAATCATAACTCCCAGATCCCTTTCGCAATCCGACTTCGCAATCACAACACCATCTAGCTCGTATCTTGTAACTCTATCATCATTACCTAACCTCAGAACTTTACATTTATCAGCATTAAACTGCATCTGCCAATCCTTTGACCATTTCAAAACCCTATCTAGATCAACTTGAAGTGATAGTGAGTCCTCCTCCGAATTAATTTCCCTACCGATTTTCGTATCATCGGCAAATTTGCAAATGTTGCTACTCAAACCTGAATCTAAATCATTTATATATATTATAAACAACAGAGGTCCCAGGACAGAGCCTTGAGGCACTCCACTTACAACATTTTCCCACTCTGACTTGATTCCATTTATACTAACTCTCTGTTTCCTTTGGTATAGCCATGCCCTAATCCAGCTTAATATAGCACCCCCAATACCATGAGACTCTATTTTTTTAATCAGTCTTTCATGTGGCACTGTATCAAAAGCTTTGCTAAAGTCAAGGTATACAACATCGCAATCCTTACCACTATCAACTGCCTCAACAATGCTAGAATAAAAAGATAACAAATTTGTTAAACATGAACGGCCATTTATAAAACCATGTTGCGACTCAATTATTAATTTATGTTTTTCATAATTAAATAGCGAATAAATTAAATAGCGAATAAACGGAAAGATAAAATAAAGAAACGACTAAATGAGTAGCAGTACAAACAGAATTAAGGCATAAGGAAAAAAAAAGTAAAATAACGAGCAAACGGAAATAATAAAGAAACGAAGAGAAGTGGAGCAGCTAAATAAAGTAATTAGAAAAGAAAATGAACCAAGACTGCCTAACGAAAAGAACAGAACGAATACAAAGGAATAATGCTAAACAGAGAATACCAATAAAGGAGTTAGGCTATACCCGGGCCCCTGGGAATTAATCCCTCAAGTCAATTAAAAAAAAAAACTTATCTAGGTAATGACCATCTAACTCTAGCCAAGAGAGGTGGTAAACTCCAATTAAAACTCCGAGTTGCGTGGTGACCGCCGGCCAGGTCGGACGTTCCTGAGGTCTCTCCGCTCCTGGCTAGTGTTTACGTGGGGTGATTGCTGGTTTGCCCTGCTGGTGGTGGTTTGCCACTGACAGGGTGACGTTCGACTTAGCCATGGGGACGTCTCGCCCTCCAGTGAAGAGAACGTTGTCGGCTGGTCTGGCGTTTACGGTGCCGGTGGACGTGCTACATGTACAGCTGTCTGACCTGGTGGGCATAAGAACATAAGAACAAAGGTAACTGCAGAAGGCCTATTGGCCAATACGAGGCAGCTCCTATTCTATAACCACCCAATCCCACTCATATACTTGTCCAACCAACGCTTGAAACAATCGAGGGACCCCACCTCCACCACGTTACGCGGCAATTGGCTCCACAAATCAACAACTCTGTTACTGAAATAGTATTTACCCAAATCTTTCCTAAATCTAAACTTATCCAATTTATACCCATTGTTTCGTGTTCTGTCTTGTGTTGATATTTTTAATACCCTGTTAATATCCCCTTTGTTATGTCCATTCATCCACTTGTAAACCTCTATCACGTCACCCCTAACTCTTCGCCTTTCCAGTGAATGCAACTTAAGCTTTGTTAATCTTTCTTCATATGAAAGATTTCTAATTTGGGGAATTAACTTAGTCATCCTACGTTGGACACGTTCAAGTGAATTTATATCCATTCTATAATACGGCGACCAAAACTGAACTGCATAATCTAAATGGGGCCTAACTAGAGCAAGATATAGCTTGAGAACCACACCAGGTGTCTTGTTACTAACGCTGCGATTAATAAATCCAAGTGTCCGATTTGCCTTATTACGAACATTCATGCATTGATCCTTTTGTTTTAAATTCTTACTAATCATAACTCCCAGATCCCTTTCGCAATCCGACTTCGCAATCTCAACACCATCTAGCTCGTATCTTGTAACTCTATCATCATTACCTAGCCTCAGAACTTTACATTTATCAGCATTAAACTGCATTTGCCAATCATGTGACCATTTCATAACCCTATCTAGATCAACTTGAAGTGATAGCGAGTCCTCCTCCGAATTAATTTTCCTACCGATTTTCGTATCATCGGCAAATTTGCAAATGTTGCTACTCAAACCTGAATCTAAATCATTTATATATATATTATAAACAACAGAGGTCCCAGGACAGAGCCCTGAGGTACTCCACTAACAACATTATCCCACTCTGACTTAACCCCATTTATACTAACTCTGTTTCCTTTGGAATAGCCATGCCCTAATCCAAGTTAATATAGCACCCCCAATACCATGAGCTTCTATTTTTTTAATTAGTCTTTCATGTGGCACTGTATCAAAAGCTTTGCTAAAGTCAAGGTACACAACATCACAATCCTTACCACTATCAACTGCCTCAACTATGCTGGAATAAAAAGTTAGCAAATTTGTTAAACATGAACGGCCATTTGTAAAACCATGTTGCGACTCATTTATTAATTTATGTTTTTCAAGATGGAGACGAATTGTATTTGCAATTATTGATTCAAGTAACTTTCCCACAATAGACGTTAGGCTAATTGGCCGATAGTTTGACGCAAGTGCTCTATCTCCTTTCTTAAAAATTGGTACCACATTAGCTACCTTCCATGACTGGCACTCTGCCTGACTCTATTGATTTATTAAATATGGTAGACAGTGGCTCGGAAAGCTCCTCTTTGCATTCTTTAAGCACCCTGGCAAACACTTCATCCGGCCCTGGGGATTTGTTTGGTTTTAGTTTTCCTAATTGTTTAATTACATCCAGCTGCTTCAGGGCCACCGTGCTGTGGTCAAGTTCCGCCTCCAGGCTGCCTTTCAGGCGTTTCTCGAGCGGTATAATAATGACTATAATAATGAAATATGCATAGTTTACCTTTTAGGTAATAACTCGATATGCTGCCAGATTAAATTACTTTGAAAAACATAATTGTATTGATGGCATTTTAAATAATGAACAAGAAAAAATGAGTGATCATAAGTGGCCACCAGCTACACACACCTTTATGGTAATTAGTAATTAATCTTAAAGACGTACAACAATGTTTAATTAATTTTGACCGCTTTTTTACAAGTGAGAAAAAATCTCGGGTTGGTAATGATGCGTCTTTTCTTTAGGACTGCTTCCTTCTCGACACTGGCTCTGGGGTGTACGTGTGGATTGGCAGTGGCTCCAGCAAGGAGAAAGTCAAGAGCATGGAGATGGCAGGTAAAGAAAGTTATTACTGTATTATGAGAAAGTGCCAAGAAGTAAGGCAGGTTAAAGCATAATGTTAACATCACAGTGCTAAGTCTAGAGATTTTTAAAAGGAATAATGTATGGTAAATCTTGCAATTGTAGTATGTACAGTATTTATAATTGCAGATAATATCCTAATATAAAAGCAGTTCTGATTGAAGGCCATACTATAAAGCATTATAATACAGTAATACAAGGCTTGGAACCTTTTTTTTTTTTAATAAACTTGCCCTCAAATGTACAAATGCTGAGGTTTATTCTATTAATTACATTACCTTGTATCCATGTGAAGCTTCAGGACAATTAACAAGAAACTTGATATAGTATTTATGAGTAGTAACAGATACTTCAGCATTTCAAAATACTGTACATCCAATTTTTAGCCAACTACATGGAGAAGAAAGGATATCCCAAATGGAGGAGCGTACAACGTGTGGTTGAGAAAGCGGAACCGGCTGTATTTAAAGCATACTTCAAGACGTGGAAGGAGCCCCAAGAACAACTTGGTCTCAGGCCGTGTCTTTACTCAGAGACAAATGTCAGCAGGCAAGTCCTAACTTAATGTTGAATACAGTGTGTGAATTTTTTAAACTAATGATTTTATTGGTTATCCAAAGAATATTTATTTGAAAAATTACTGCCTTGGGAAAGGGCATTGAAATTGTTTTTAATATACTGTACTGTAACAACTTGTTTAATATTTGACATTAAGATTCAATGCATCCAATTTTATTTTGGTAGCAATGCATTGATTTTCTCTACATAGTATTTTTGGGCCTTTCAAATGAGACCACCATATGGGTTAAATATTAATTAAAATGTAATAAATGTAAATTTAAACCAATATATAAATGCAATTACCAACAGTGTTTGTCAAAGGTGCATGTGATGTGTATTGTGTTTGAGCCACCTTAAGAATGGAGTGTGTATGAAGCTGTCACTGTGTTGTAAGCTAGACTGAAGAAATATTTTCCCTGTATCACAGGTCTCGGATTTTCCGATACTTTACAGGGTTCCATATGTTTGATGAGGATCTAGCTTCTCTTGATTGATACATCATCTTATGAGGCTTGACCTCAGTCCTGTAATTTGTTTTTTTGGTGGGTGGGTGATTCTTCTACCAGTATTTTATGTTTTAAGGTCAGGCTCTTTCTCTACCTGCCTTGAAGCACATTGGTTCCCATCCTCCCACATTGGGTTATAAGACTTAAAAAATTTGGATTATCCATCAAAATGTCAAGATGATAGTTGTAATTAATAATTCATTGTATCGGGGACAGGCAGCCAGTGTATTTATTCACGATAGGCTTATATCGCGGTCCCCCTCAAGGTTGAATTACTTACCCCCCCCCCCCCCCTCTCATCCAGGATGCAACTCTACAACAAGCTGACTAACTCCTGAGTACCTATTTGCTGCTAGGTGAACAGAACCATTAGGTTATAGGAAATCCTCCTAACCATTTCTGTCCCGCTCGGGTTCAAACCCAGAATTCTCGATTGGGAGCCGAGAGCAAACCCGACTGTACTACCGAAACCCTCAAGTAGAGGGTTGTTGTGTAGAGGATAGGGGTTCTGTGCTGCCCTTGTCACAAAGGGGCAGGGAGGCCTGATGGCTGAGTAGACAGCACTCGGGATTCGTAGTCCTAAGGTCCCGGGTTTGATCCCCGGCGAAGGCGGAAACAAATGGCCAGAGTTTCTTTCACCCTGATCCCCTTGTTCACCTATCAGTAAATAGGTACCTGGGAGTTAGTTGCTACAGGCTGCTTCCTGGGGATGTGTAAAAAAGAGGCGTGGTAGAGACTCAGACCACGGGGACCCTAAGCCCCAAAATCATCTCAAGATAATCTCAATATAACCTCAAGATAACCTCAAGAAGGGCATGCTGAGTCTACCTGAGCCAGTGGGGTACATCTTTGGTTCAGTCTTTTCACAGGTGGCAGGATACTTGTCTACCACAGTATAGGATGGTTCTCTGGATAAAAACTTTTGTTCTATCTGGAGAAAGGATGGCTTATGGTTTCCAGCTTAGCCCATCTTCATTTGTGGCCGAGGATTAAGCATTGTCAGAAGTGATATTAGAGGAACCAGTCTGGCTTTATTTTGATCTTCCTTGGGTGTAAATCTCTTGGCCAGAGAGCATATGGGGAAAATGTTATATCCCCCCACAAAGTATGTTGTTATTTAATTTATTTTTTCCTTGAGTTTGATTTAGGAATCATCCATATACAGAGGATGATAAACTGGCCTTTCAGAAACATTTGACATCTTGTCTCCCTGCTCCTCAGATCAGGCAGGACCTCAAACATTTCTCTTTGCAAAATATGGGCCAAGCTTATGAGGCTGATCGAGTTCTCATGAAGTACAGTATACACAAAAGTACAGTACAGTATACACAAAAGTGGCAAATACGTTGTGAATATATTGTGTTCTTAGGTTGTCGTGAAGAGAGAACATGATGTATGAGCATTATTTTATATTACTAGTGCTCATTTTTTAAGTATTTCTTTTTTATAAAGTGATAACAGTACACATGCAACTATAATAAAATTGCATAAATATGTAAGTGTTTCAAATGAAGTGGCTCTCTTTTTATAGAGTGCACATAATGCTTCGTGGCTAATGTGTACATTTATCAAGTTTTATAGCCCTTTGAAAACTCACCATTATTCAGTGTTTCAGAATGGAAATAAGGGTATGTGAAGAATGTCAAATTACAATAATAATAAGAGGTTAACGTTAATATTTGAACTTAAAGGTTCTTTACTTCTGAAGTACAGTACTAACATACAGTTCTTTACAATCAAAATATTAATTAACATTAATTCTAAACTGTGTACAAATTGTAAAGATGCTAACTTATAACGAGCATTAATTATAATGCCCATGGCATGCAAAGCATCATGGTTAGTTCTAAAGTGCTAATTAAAAACAAATATACCATTTGTCTAATAATATAAGCATAGGGCAAAGAAATATATGCATATACAATATACAGTTATATTTAGCTACATGATAAAATTAATAACAAATTTGGATTTGAATGAAAACGAAAAGCTTCATTCTGAGCATGACACTCACATGCTCCTTAAGACAAGATATCCTGGTTCCAAAGCTCCTTAAGGGAAGATATATCCTGGTTCCAAAGCTTCTTAAGGCAAGATATATTCCAGAGTATTAGATCATGACAAGTCAGGCCAAGGGTGACAATCTGCATTGGCACAACAGGGATGGAGGGGGTGAGGCTGTTGGTAGAGGACAAAGAAAAGGAAAACACTAGAGTTAACTGAACTTTGATGCAGGCGTGAGATCATGATCGTGTAGGCCATGACCCAGATATGCTTCCACAGAGCATCCACATTTCCACCAGAAGAAATGACGATCATCTGATAGCTCTCGGTCAATAATGGTGCATCTGTATAGAGCTTTTATAACCATATCATCATTTTTTATAAAGACTTGGGAATAATAATGAAAATTGTCATATTACAATAACTGCAGTGGTTCAGAAGATCAACAAACAATGACTGCACTTTTGAAGGTTAAAATAATAATCTACTTTCTACTAGAGACTGAAAGTTAAAATTTAGTCATGCATTATGATTTAGCAATAACCCTCTTGGTGGTGTGGTTTTGAGACATTATGCCCATTATTATTAGATAAAATCTGGTGGAAGTACTAGGCTGGTAGAAAGGAGCGAGGGATTTTGATAGATTTAATGTGTATGACCTAAAGTACTGTAATCATGTGATAAGTGTCATGAATGGCGAGCTAATGGTAGCAAGCATAACATGCATCCCTATACACCAAAACAATTCTCAGTAATTTACTTTGAAGAGAATTTTAAAATCATTATTGTATGCTAGTTTGTGTTATGGTCAGTTTATATTAGTAAATGATCATTATTGAGTATACATTACTGCTGTGAACATTTCAATTTTCTTGTGTAGCTTTTCTGTTAAGTATCTAGGCCATTTTAGATTAACTTTTCTTTAAACACTCCACATAACTTTTAATGAGCATGGATCTTCAGTTCACTTGCACATATATGGGAATGAAGCTTGTTCTCCTCTTGCTCAAAATTGATATGAAACCATGTATACACTTTATAAAAGCTATAGAAGCAATTCTATTTGCCACTTAATTTTCAGTAATTGCATTATGTAGGTATAGCATGCTGCCTCTCTCATCACTTTCAACCAAATTATGCTTCACTTTCTATATATTCATTATTAACTTAAAATACTCTTCTGCTTTGTATAATTTTACTGTTGACCAAATTTAAAATATTTCCTATTCCAGCACTTATTTATAAGTATTTTTAAAATATACTTCAACAAAGCAGATGGCAGTTATAAACAAGACTAAATGTTTCTGCTTATTTCCGTTGCAGAAGGTGGATCAGACTGCTTGCCGTACTGTGATGTGCGTTGTTTTGACAGGTGGTATTGCTTGTAGCTTCATCTACACACTGCTCTGCCTGTAGTGCATGCTGCCCTAAGGCATTATTCTCCTGCAGTTAGGCTGGGCAGACCTAGGTGTGGTGTGTTGCAAGATGCTCTTGTACAAGATTTGGTCCTCTGTTCCATGTTGGAAGAGGCTTTGGGGCAACAAAAAGACATGCAAAAATATCATCTCAATTTTACCAGTGTTAAATATTAAGGATTTACCGTCTAGAACAGTGGTTCTCAAAAGGGGAAGGCACTTGACTTCTGAGTGAGGTACAGTACCTGTATTTAAAATCTAATTGGATGGATATATGTCAGGGAAGGAATATCAGTGAGGGAATGAACTCCAAAATACAAAAGAATATACTTTGAGGAAACCTGGGATCACAATGGAAGGTTTGTGTCCTGGCACTCTGAGAACCACTGCTCTAGAACATGCCTAGAAATGTGTGATGAGTGCTTGTAGCAGTATGCGTAGTGATGCATGTGTATCTTAGTCTGCCTGAAGCTGCTGGCGAGACCCATCAGTACCTTCATATGCAGCAAATGACAACAGTTTTGAGAGGGGCGGGCTGCACAAAAGACTTGTGATGCCCTTGGTGAAAAATTTATCTCGACACTACATCTGATCATCTGGGATAGAAGATGCAGTCAAGTTAAATTAGAGTCCTGGACACTAATGTAGCTGTAGGAAGATCAGAACTCATAATGAACCATTCCTAATCAGTGTATTTGACATTAAATTTGCTAGATTGTGATGACTAACATAGTGGTTGTTGCAGCAGCTTCCCAGACGAGCCTGAGAAGTCTCAAAACATAGAAAAAGTTGTCAAAGATCAACCTGAAAAGAAAGACTTCTGTTGCTGTTGCCAATGAGCGTGAAGTAAGACCGATCAGCTGAGGAACTTCAAACATACTAACCCTTTTGATGTATCCAAGGCTTCCCTCCTAATAATGTTGCAAACACTCGGGTCATGTTTTGGAAGCCGTTTCACCAAAGAATATTTAAAACATGTACAGTAGTATGCCATTTGCCACCTAATGCGAAGCCAAGGTAATATGCAAAATAAATATGAATTCAGTATCATTACAATTATTCATTTGAAATTTAAAATCATATTGATTACCTAGTTCATACAGTTGGGGTCATGGGATTCTGAGTGTGTACATTTTAAATTTTCATCCAGTATTTGAAAAGCTGGTACATATACTTATTTATTAATATATTTATTTAAAAAAAAAACAATAAATTAACTGCCAAGTAAAGTCATATTGGCAATTTTTCTTTAAGGCCGACCCCAAAAAAGTTTAACTGTTGTGATAGTGAAGATTAAAGTTCAGGTCTACCAAATGACACCACTATGATGACCAAACCACACATCAAAAGATGGAGAAAAGACGACATTTCGGTCTGTCCATGACTGTTATCAAGTCAAGAAATTATCGAGTTCACGACTTTAAAAAGGTCCAGAGCGGACCTAAACATAGTTGATTCTGCATCTTCTGATATGTAGTTTGGTTATCATATAACCACATTATTGTGACTCGTCTGCCATTACTATGCTACCACCTTAGGCATTGCAGAGACTGATATTTTATTTGTCAGTTTTGCTTCAGCTAGGTTTATGGTGTTCAGACAAGTACCCAAATTTTAAGTGCAAATTTTCTCGGGAGCAGTTGGGTCTCGCTACAAAAAGTTGAGCATTTTATACAGTACTGTACATGCTAGAGCTGCTAAAGCTCATATCAAGATAATGCTTAAAAAATACAATACATAAACTAGGCCAAGAACTCTATGTATGTATCTTTTTTTTTTTTTTAAATACAGTATGGGTAGAGTTAAAATGATAAAATCTAACCAAGCTGCCAGTCACTTGCTACAGTCTCTCGATGCATACATCTGGATGTGTGATTTCCTATTTGTGGTTTACAGAATAGAACATGTTTTGTTTTTGTGCGTGTGTGTGTGTATATTCACAGTATACTGTGCTTGTGTGCTCATTTTTGTTTGGCCTCATTAACAAAAAACTATGAACTGCAATAAGTTAAAAATACTAGTACTGTATCACCATTCTTATTTTATAATAATTGGCATTTATAAAGTTAATCCTTAAAAAGAAAATTAACCCAATTTCCTCAAATGCCATTTTCTTCTAATAAATATACACATGTAAAAATAAATATATTTTATCACTGTTCTGTACAGTACTTGGGAATAAATCCTTCTTGTCGGTAATGTATTATAACGGCCTAAATAAAACACAAATTATTGTTAATGCCTCTTAAATCTAAATGTAATTAGTACAATAGGAAATTTTTGTATAGCTTTTTATAGAGCACTAAAAAATTCAAGCAAAGCCTTGGTCATTTCTCTAGAATCACCACCCACACATAGCATTATAAACTTAAATTAATCAATATACAGTATAATCATAAACCATCTCTATAGTTCATGGCAACATCACATTTAACAGCAAATGGTATATTAAATTTGTGGTAGTATGGATATCTTCATAAACATGACTGATGCAATCACATTCAATTTGCACCTTAGCCTGACTAATGCTGGCTCAGGTTGATCTGCGTTTTAGAATGGCGGGACTTGTGGTTACGCAGAGTGGGGTCTTTCCTCCCCACTCGCCGTACGTGCTGTTGGGCGTCGGCCCCTCCCCGGGCTCGGTTCCTTGGCCTTTGAGTCGGTTGGTTCCGTCCTGTGGGTGGATGTTTCCTCCCACCTTTTTTGGGGACGGTGTTTTCGTCATCTTTCCACGTTCGATGGGGTTCTACGTGACTTCTGATCTCGGGTGCGCCTGCGCCTTTGTGTGCCTTCGGGACTAGTGTTGGCTTCTGTGTTCTCGAGGGTTCGGGAAGGTTTTTCACTTCCCACATTATTGGAACGTTTGTCGGCTCCTCGTCCTTGTCGCCGTTTTGGGCTACTTGTGGCCCGGTTGGGCTACTTGTGAGCCGGTTGGGCTACTTGTGAGCCGGTTGGGCTACTTGTCGCTCTGTTGGGCTACTTGTCGCCCGGCTGGGTTCCTTTTTGGGCTCTTTGCTTCTTTGGCCGGTTTTATTGTTCCTGCTTCCTCTTTTGACTACTTTTCTAGTGCAGTAGTCCTGGTTGGCGCCTTCCCACAGAGGGTTGTGCGGTTCGGCCAGCGTGTCATGCGCTGTGGAGTTTGTTTTGGTCTGGGCGGTGTTTCAGTGCTGGGGTTTTGCGCCCTTTTTGCTACAGTGCTTCGCCTCTCGTTCTTCTCCCTGGCTGCGGTATGTGCCCCTTCGCTCCGGGGGTGTCCTGGTTCCCAGTTGTGGGGAGGACACCGCGGTTTTCCCTGTGTCATGGGTGTGGGCCCCCTCCTTCGCCTCTCCCTGCTCTCCTGTGGGTCCGGCTCTGGCGTCTTCACTTGGCGGTGCTCCCAGGTTCTTCTGGGCACGGTTGAGTCGTGTCAAGTTCTTGCCACCGTTCGCCAGGTGAGTTTCTGCGGTTTGACGTCTTTAGCAGCCTTGCTGCTCGTTGTTCTAGTGTTGTTCCCGGGACTTTTCAGGGCTGTGGCGCCTTGGGTTGGCATTTGCTGCCGGTTGTCTCGCTTCCGTGGGGGGTGCGTGGTGTCCGCCTCCCGGTTCTGTCCCTTTGACCTTCCTCTGTGGGTAATTAGCTCCGGGGAGCCGACGAGGCTCCCCCCAGAAAACCAGCGTTGAATGTAATGAAACGCCATTTTCTGGGTGAGACCCGGAGGCTCCCCGGCAACCCTCCCTCCCTCTGGTCGGCGGTTAGGTCCAGCGAGAAATGCTGAACCTACTGGGCTGTGGTGGATACATGGGTCCGTGGGCTGCTCCAAGCAACAGCCTCTTGAACAAAGCTCTCACAAGTAAAGCGTGGCCTCAGGCTGGGCTTGGGAGTAGAACTTCCAGAACCCCATCAAGCAGGGTACATTTCTACCTATTCAGATACTTTTTTACTTATATGAAAACTAGTTGCTGTCCTCTACATGCACCTCTAGCTTCTACTTACTCAAATTGGTACTATTCTATTGAAATAGGTATATTTCTACCTATCTTTCATAGGTCCTTTTCACGAGTAGGTCCTTTTCTACCTGTACAGTACTTATTAAAACGAGTTACAGTACTGTCTTTACATATTCAAATATTTATTTTTCTACCTATTCAAATAGGAACTTTTTTTTTACATTCTCAAATTCATATCATATCCCTATGAAAACTAGGTACTGTATCCTACATATGTTGGAATTTATTTTACAAATTTGTACATGTACCTATTTTACCTCTTCCCGGATTGGTGCCTTTTTTTGATAATTACCTATTCTATTTAAATAGGTTTTTCTATATTAAATAGGTACTTTTCTACATTTTTATGAAAACTAGTTACCCTCTCCTACATCTGTGAGAATCTATTGCTATAAATTTGTAACTTTACCTTTTCAAATAGGTACTTTTCTATCCTTATAAAAATTAGGCTTCCACATTTGTTGGTCTATATTACTACAAATTTGTACATATACCTAGTCATATAGGTATTGCATATTCAAATGGGTATGTTTATACATATTCTTATAAAAAATAGATACCATTTTCTACATTTGTGGGACTCTTATTACTATAAATTTGTACTTTTACCTATTCAAATGTGTTTTTCTATCCTTATGAAAATTAGTCTTCTACATGTTGGACTATTATTGCAAATTTGAACATATACCTATTCTAACTATTCAAATAGGTACTTTTTCTATCATGAAAATTAGTCTTCTACATTGGACTATTATTGCAAATTTGAACATATACCTATTCTACCTTTTCAAATAGGTATTACCTATTCAAATAGGTACTTTTTCTATCCTAATGAAAATTTGTCTTCTACATTTGTTGGACTATTATTGCAAATTTGAACATATACCTATTCAAGTAGGTATTTTCTAACTATCGAAATAGGTACTTTTTCTATCCTTGTGAAATTAGTTCTACGTTTGTTGGACTATTATTGCAAACTTGAACATATACCTATTCTACCTATTCAAATAGGTACTACCTATTCAAATAGGTACTTTCTACCTATTCAAATAGGTACTTTCTACCTATTCAAATAGGTACTTTTTCTATCCTTGTGAAAGTTACTGTTCTAAGTTGGACTATTATTGCAAACTTGAACAAACTTGCAAATTTGAACATATACCTATTCAAATAGGTAGTACCTATTCAAATAGGTACTTTCTACCTATTCAAATAGGTACTTTTTCTATCCTTGTGAAAATTACTGTGTTCTAAGTTTGTTGGACTATTATTGCAAACTTGAACAAACTTGCAAATTTGAACATTTTCTGAGGTTGGAAGAAAACGTGCTCAGATTGGGGACTTGTTTATTTTATAATGAATAATAAATTATATATAAAATTAATATATAATAAATTAATTTATTATATAAATTAATAAATAACAAATTAATAGATAAAATTATTATTATATAATAAATAATAATAATAACAACAATAGTATAATGATAAGCAATTATTTTAATGAATCCAATAGCTAATTTGGATGAATGATAAATAATTATTGACTAGTGCATAACAATAAAGTATTAAGGAATAATTATAATGAATAATCCTTAATGATAAAGTAGAGATCAATTACAATTAATAACTACATCCATAGGTAGTAAATGAAAGTTGCATTAATTAGACTAATTACAATTCATGGGAATATTTCTTAGCTATCTGCAGGCTTATCACTTTGGGGGTTCCG
This sequence comes from Procambarus clarkii, assembly GCF_040958095.1. Classification (NCBI taxonomy): domain Eukaryota; kingdom Metazoa; phylum Arthropoda; class Malacostraca; order Decapoda; family Cambaridae; genus Procambarus; species Procambarus clarkii. The sequence continues at coordinate 17,279,859 of NC_091205.1, forward strand.
GCGGAGCACCCCCAATCCCGGGAGGGCCAGCGGGAGAAGGATTAGGAAGGAGAAGGGGTTCCTTACTCTTACTAGCACGTAGACTGGGCAAAGGATTAGCTGCGGACAGTGGGACACTTGGGGACCGGCGCTGCACCCCCACCGCAAGGCCAGCTGGCCGGACCCCCCCCCCCGAAGGGCGAGGCCCGCTGGTCGCAAGGAGGCCTCAGAATGGCAGTGCAACAACGTCCCGGACGTAGTCAGCTGGGTGTTGCAGCTGGTTGCTGGACCCGCCGTTAACTCCGATGGCTAGCCCGTCAAGAGAGCCGAGTGGCCCTGTCAATTCTAAAGGTAAGAGTGCGTGGTCGGCTGAAGGCGAGCCTATCTCTGCGAGGGCGGCGCGAATTAATCGCCCTGAGGAAGTGTTGCCTGTTCACTGGGCACAGGCCGGGTAGAACTTGCCGGGGGGCGCCCGCTGGGCTAGGGTATGCGTGCGCCCTGCACTGCGCTTGTAGGATCCGAAGAGTGTCGATTCCTGACCATGTAAGCGATACCTGGTCCAGTCGGAGCGTGCGTCGATTTTTTGTTGCGTAGATCACCTCCCCCAGGCTGAAAGATATAAGGCAGTAAGGGTGGGCAGAAGCGGCACGCAGTGTTATCGTGACAGGCAAGGGCACAGACGAGAGGGAAACCCTAGCTGAATCAATACGGAGACGTAAAACGGGGGGAGGGAGCCCGGCACAGGAATTAAGAGATTCCTTAATTAACAATCCTGGATGAATAAAGAGTTTTCCGAACAATTATACTGAAGCAATGAAGGGGGCTAACAATCTAAGAATCTTCCAGCAAACAGAAGGGGGAAGTACCTTTGCTAAGAGCAAAGGTGGGAGAAATCCAGTAGGAGAACAGCAAAGAAGCACAAAGCAACTATAAACAGGGATAATACGAAACACTATAAATCTTGAATATAACAATACATATACCAAGAACGGGTATATACAATAAAGCAATATATACATTAACCATAAAATGGAATAAGAACCAATTCTTAAAGCCAAATCTATAACATGCTTGTGTCCTAAGCGGATGTAGAATGTGAGCGGGGAACATTACCCTTGGTCTCCATCCCATCTCTGCCTCCAGACGGGTGATAGGGCTGGATAGAAGCCAAGGAGTCTGCCTTAAGTGGCCGCTGAGTGTAGTCTTGTGTTGTCAACGAGCGTCTGCAAGCCGCAGCTAGTGCGCCGTGAACTTCGGCTACATCTTTTAGAACAGGAGCAAAGTGAAATCGACTGGCAGGGAACCGTCATCCAGTAACTGTAATAAGGAATAATATTAAGAATACAATGTCGTAAATAATCGTACAATGTAAGAATACAATGTAATATCGTAAATAACCGATGACGGCAAGTGCCGCAGAATGGAAGAAAAATAAATTGCTGGGCGCAACGTCGGGTGGAACGCTTCAGCCTGGAGGTTCCTGACTGAAGCATCGGCTGCCGGGAAGCCTAAGATGGAACTGGGGTGTTAGCAGCTGTAACATCGTCTGCTGAAACTAGCCGAGTCTGTGAGGGCGCCCGCTGCAACAGCTACGGCCGAGCCACCAGCTGGCCCATCCTCTGCAGGAACAACGTCGTTGTAAAAGCCTAACAATGTAATAAATTATATTACATGAATAATCTTAAATAAAATGGTGTAAATAATAAAATTATAAACCAATTATAACTATAATTAATTATAAATAATTATAAATTGCAAAACAAAGTATGCTCAAAATGAAGCTGGACTATAACTCTCTAGAGAAACGGGATTAACACCTGAGCCGAGGTAAATACAACCAAATACAATAACGAAAAGGAGTGAAAAAAGACACGTCAGCTGGAACTTCGCGACCAGCGGCCTAGGAGGCTGCTGTGACGTCCGGGCTACACCGGGCAGACAACACGTCTGGGTAAACCAGCGGCCTGGGAGGCCGCAGTGACATCCGGGCTACACCGGGCAGACAACACGTCTGGGTAAACCAGCGGCCTGGGAGGCCGCAGTGACATCCGGGCTACACCGGGCAGACAACACGTCTGGATAAACCAGCGGCCTGGGAGGCCGCCTAGCTATATGACCAAATAAATATAAAACTGAAACATCGCCGGCTTAACTCGTCACAGGAAGGACGTCGGCTGGGAAGCAGCAGTACCTTCCGACTAAATTGAGGAATAAACTGAAAGTTTAATCGCGGCAGAAAAGTTGTATAAAACATGGAGCAAACGCAATGCATAAATTGCAGTAACAAATTGCTGAGGGAAATGGCTCATAAAACAAGTGCAGGAATAATCTAAAGTCAGAGGCTTGCTCCATGCTAAATTGAGGAAGACTTTAATCTTAATACACGTCATGACTGGGAGACTAAGGATATAACAAGTTATTTTAGTAAGCGTTTGGTTAATGATGGAGGAACGTAAATCACCAAAACAGGAGCGGGCTCCTGTTTACTAAATTGACATGGAAATACGAATTCTTTTACGAATAGATTTTTTTTTTTTTTTTTTTTAAGGCAGGAGGTGTAAGCAATGCTATAAATTTCCTAAATTTGCCGCGTAATGAAACTAATCAAGCTGAAAGTCTAAATAAAGGAATGTAATAAAATTGAACAGAATTAATTAAAATTGACCGCAATAATTAGAATTAAATCCATTACTCGTAAACCCTCTTGTATATATGTACCTTACCTAAATAAACATTTGATTTGAAGTAGCTCAAGCGGCAGACCGCACGGCCAGGCGTTATGCTGGACGCTGAAAACTTGGGATGAGGAAGGGGCCCGCGTAACCAGGCACTCCAGGCAGACCAACATCTGGTACACGCGACCAAGGAAAACACGGGAATATTGTGCTACAGCATTCGAACGAAACGTGGTGGAATTGGCGTACCGGGCTACATCGGCCAGACGAAAACGTCTGGGTACGAACGTGCCAGCTATACCAGCTGGACGAAACGTCTGGGAACAAATGTACCGGGCTACACCGGCCAGACGAAAACGTCTGGGACGAACGTGCTGGCTATACCAGCTGGACGAAACGTCTGGGAACAAATGTACCGGGCTACACCGGCCAGACGAAAACGTCTGGGTACGAACGTGCCGGCTATACCAGCCGGACGAAACGTCTGGGAACAACTGTACCGGGCTACACCGGCCAGACGAAAACGTCTGGGTACGAACGTGCCGGCTATACCAGCCGGACGAAAAAACTGGGAACAAATGTACCGGGCTACACCGGACTTACGACAACGTCTGTGACAAACGTGCGGGCTAAACCGGCCCGACGAGACGTCTGGAGACGCCTACAACTAACACATCCTGGTTGACTTTACATAATCACATAAAAGGCAAAGCAGAGGTTAAACAAACATAAATGTAAAACCAGCAAAGGAACACGCAGCTTGACACCGCATAAAAATCATTAATACTGTAAATTAAGGAAACTTATGGAAAAACAAATCCATAAAACAAAGCTAGGGGCCAGAGGCCTGACACTGCAGCTAGCCTAACCTAGCTAACTTTACCTAATAACTTAAAGGCAATAGCAAAAGTTAAACAAATGTAAAACCGGCTAAAGAAACATGCAGCTTGACTCTGCATAAAATTCAATAATAAATTAAGGAAACTTATGGAAAAACAATTCTATGAAAACAAAGCTAGGGGCCAGAGGCCTGTGACACTGCATGCTAGCCTAACCTAGCTAACTTTACCTACTAACTTATAGGCAATGACCAAAAGTTAAAACAAACCAGCTAAAGAAACATGCAGCTTAACACTGCATAAATTTCAGTAGTAAATTAAGGAAACTTGTGGGAAAACAAGTCCATGAAAACAAAGCTAGGGGCCAGAGGCCTGTGACACTGCAGCTAGCCTAACCTAGCTGACTTTCCCTAATAACTTAAAGGCAATAAGCAAAAGTTAAATAAACCTAAATGGACAACCTGCAAAAGAAACATGGGCTGGACACTGCGTTAAATTCATTAATAAGTTAAGGAAACTTATGGAAAAACTAGTCCATGAAACAAAGCTAGTGGCCAGAGGCCTGTGACTCGGCAGCTAGCCTAACCTAGCTAACTTTACCTACTAACTTATAGGCAAAAACCAAAAGTTAAAACAAACCAGCTAAAGAAACATGCAGCTTAACACTGCATAAATTTCAGTAGTAAATTAAGGAAACTTGTGGGAAAACAAATCTATGAAAACAAAGCTAGGGGCCAGAGGCCTGTGACACTGCAGCTAGCCTAACCTAGCTAACTTTACCTACTAACTTATAGGCAAAAACCAAAAGTTAAAACAAACCAGCTAAAGAAACATGCAGCTTAACACTGCATAAATTTCAGTAGTAAATTAAGGAAACTTGTGGGAAAACGAGTCCATGAAAACAAAGCTAGGGGCCAGAGGCCTGTGACTCGGCAGCTAGCCTAACCTAGCTGACTTTACCTAATAACTTATAGGCAATAAGCAAAAGTTAAAACAAACCTGAATGTAAAGCCTCACGTCGACTGGGTGAGGGTGGGGGTGGGATGTTCAGGCCTCCTCCCGAGTGTGCTCCAAATTACAGCCACCTACTGGAGAAAACCCAGTGCCCCATAACACCGAGGGGCACCACCCCCTCTAGGACCACTGCACCTGCATTTGGTCACCAAGGCTGAACCAGCAGGCGTGCATCAGAGCGCGCGCGCCAACATAACGTTATGTAAGAGCAGCTGCTGGCTTGGGGAAAGAAGCCCACGCCGTCTCCGTCCCGGTTTATATAACCTCGGGTCAATGCGCGCGCAGCTTGGGGCGGTTAAAGTCGGCTTCCAGACATACGTTTTCTTCCACTCAGAAAACCCACCGTTTTTGGGAAACAGTGTTCTTTATACCTATTCAAATAGGTACTTTCTACCTATTCAAATAGGTACTTTTTCTATCCTTATCCAAGTTGTTTTCCACATTTGTTGGACTTTATTATTGCAAATGTGTACATATTCTACCTATTTGAATAGGTACTACCTATTTGAATAGGTACTACCTATTCAAATAGGTACTTTTTACATATCCTTATAAACACTAGTCTTCATTTGTGGGAATTTAATAATACAAATTGGTTCATGTACCTATTTATTATCATGGAAACATTCATGCACAATAATGCAAGGGTAATGAAAAAGGACTTGCTAGCTCACACGCACCTGAAACGTAACTCAAAGTTAAATGTATTCGTAGCCATGCAGTCACCTATTCTACAAAAAACCTGCAGGAAGTTTTTTGTACATCCTATAATTGTCCCGAGTTACGTAGTGCAAAAAAACGGCAACGAATGTTATGAAGAGCCTTTGATGGGTCCTTGAGACCCTCCCTTCCCCATTCAGAGGCTTTGGTTTTCTCGTCTTCCTGGCTAAATGACAGATTCGAGGCTAAAGGACTGAGGAAGTCGAGTAGTCCCTTTGTAACGTGCAGGTGGGACTAATAAGTGAACTGCTTCATGATTGAGTTCTCTGTTTTGTGGCATCATGGCCTCATTTTCTATGCTGTGTTTACTTTGTAGATTCTATGTTTAGGTCCCCCCCCATTTTTTTTTTTTAGGGACAATGAAGAATCCCCTGCTGCTTGTATTTCTTCAGCAGGGGGGGGGGGTGCCTCTGGCAGGCTTACAATATCTTGCAAGGATGTAGTGTGGATTAAACTGGGAGAGCTTTCTAAGTAGCACCACAAAGGAGCCACCATATTAGCCATCCCAGAAAGATTACAGAGACCCTAGAATTTATTTATAATTGTTGGTAACATAACCACTGTTTACACTGCAACTACTGTATGTAACATTACACATTGTACTTATTTTAGAAACACTGCAGAACTTTCAATATTAAACATTACAGGGCAAGTAATTATCAAAAGAAGGCACCAAACCGGGAAGGCTATGTAAGGTAATTATCAAGAGGGCACCAAACCGGGAAGTTTATGCAATTATCAAAAAGAAGGCACCAAACCAGGAAGGCTATGTAGCACCATCAAATTGTGGAATAATCAGAGGCCGCTAAATATCACCAAGGATGCAAATACGAGAACAGAAATGCATAAGGTGAACGATATTAAAAGCATCTGATTCACCAAGAATTCCATTGAGGGACAAGTGACTGCGAGGCACGGTCGGAAAGCAAGATACACACTCGTCCTGGAAGTCAGGACATTCAACAAGGATATGCACAACTGTAAGAGGGACAGTGCAATTTGGACAATAAGGAGCAGGGCGGCACTCCATTAAGTGACCGTGAATTAGGCGCGTAGGGCCAATACGCAACCTTGCTAGAGCCGTTTCCCACCGCTGGTTACGGTGGTAGGAGGGCCACGGGGAGACACTACACTACGAGTACGCAGTTTGTTACCAACAACAGAAGACAACATTCCTCCAATCCTGCCAACGGGCAAGGATGGAGGAATGAATAACCGAATAAAAGTCGGAATAAGGAATGCCTTTACAGGAGATGGGACAAAAGCGGACAGCTTCCCTAGCGGCAGCATCCGCACGCTCATTTAAACACAAATATGGCTGGGGACCCAGCAAATCTCTACGGATTTAAATTTACTGGAGATAAACATCCAATGTTGAATCTCGACGACCACCGGATGAACTGGATTAAACGGCGATGGGTCATATTTTGCCCAAACCCCCCTGCAGTTTTTAAAATGTCTGAAATGCCGGAAATTTGACTCCTGAGCGTGATTTTTGAGCTGAATTCTGACTCTCTGCACCTATTTTCAGTTTCAAATTAACGACTTTTTATACCGAAAATATGCCAATTACTGTAAACGGCGATGGGTCATATTTTGCCCAAACCCCCCTGCAGTTTTCAAAATGTCTGAAATGTTGGAAATTTGACTCCTGAGCGTTGATTTTTGATCCGAATTCTGACTCTCTGCACCTATTTTCAGTTTCAAATTTCGAAGCTTCATACCGAAAATATGCAAATTACTGAAAACGACGATGGGTAATATTTTGCCCAAACCCCCCTGCAGTTTTCAAAATGTCTGAAATGTCGGAAATTTGACTCCTGAACGTGATTTTTGAGCTGAATTCTGAATCTCTGCACCTATTTTCAGTTTCAAATTACGACGTTTCATACTGAAAATATGCCAATTACTGTAAACGGCAATGGGTCATATTTTGCCCAAACCCCCCTGCAGTTTTCAAAATGTCTGAAATGTCGGAAATTTGACTCCTGAGCGTGATTTTTTATCCGAATTCTGACTCTCTGCACCTATTTTCAGTTTCAAATTACGACTTTTTATACTGAAAATATGCCAATTACTGAAAACGGCGATGGGTCATATTTTGCCCAAACCCCCCTGCAGTTTTCAAAATGTCTGAAATGTCGGAAATTTGACCTCTGAGCGTGATTTTTTATGCGAATTCTGACTGCACCTATTTTCAGTTCCAAATTACGACTTTTTATACCGAAAATATGCCAATTACTGAAAACGGCGATGGGTCATATTTTGCCCATACCCCCCTGCAGTTTTTAAAATGTCTGAAATGTCGGAAACTTGACTCCTGAGCGTGATTTTTTATCCGAATTCTGACTCTCTGCACCTATTTTCAGTTTCTAATTACGACTTTTTATACCGAAAATATGCCAATTACTGTAAACGGCGATAGGTCATATTTTGCCCAAGCCCCCCTGTTTTCAAAATGTCTGAAATGTCGGAAATTTGACTCCTGAGCGTGATTTTTGAGCCGAATTCTGACTCTCTGCACCTATTTTCAGTCTCAAATTAAGACTTTTTATACCGAAAATATGCCAATTACTGAAAACGGCGATGGGTCATAATTTGCCCAAACCCCCCTGCAGTTTTCAAAATGACTGAAATGTCGGAAATTTGACTCCTGAGCGTGATTTTTGAGCCGAATTCAGACTCTCTGCACCTATTTTCAGTTTCAAATTACGACGTTTCATGCCGAAAATATGCCAATTACTTTAAACGGCGATGGGTCATATTTTGCCCAAACCCCCCTGCAGTTTTCAAAATGTTTGAAATGTCGGAAATTTGACTCCTGAGCGTGATTTTTTTATCCGAATTTTGACTCTCTGCACCTATTTTCAGTTTCAAATTACGACTTTTTATACCGAAAATATGCCAATTACTGAAAACGGCGATGGGTCATATTTTGCCCAAACCCCCCCTGCAGTTTTCAAAATGTCTGAAATGTCGGAAATTTGATTCCTGAGCGTGATTTTTGAGCTGAATTCTGACTCTCTGCACCTATTTTCAGTTTCAAATTACGACGTTTCATACCGAAAATATGCCAATTACTGAAAACGGCGATGGGTCATATTTTGCCCAAACCCCCCTGCAGTTTTTAAAATGTCTGAAATGCCGGAAATTTGACTCCTGAGCAAGATTATTGAGCCGAATTCCGACTCTCTGCACCTATTTTCAGTTTCAAATTACGACGTTTCATACCGAAAATATGCCAATTACTTTAAACGGCGATGGGTCATATTTTGCCCAAACCCCCCTGCAGTTTTTAAAATGTCTGAAATGTCGGAAATTTGACTCCTGAACGTGATTTTTGAGCTGAATTCTGAATCTCTGCACCTATTTTCAGTTTCAAATTACGACGTTTCATACTGAAAATATGCCAATTACTGTAAACGGCAATGGGTCATATTTTGCCCAAACCCCCCTGCAGTTTTCAAAATGTCTGAAATGTCGGAAATTTGACTCCTGAGCGTGATTTTTTATCCGAATTCTGACTCTGAACCTATTTTCAGTTTCAAATAACGACGTTTCATACCGAAACTATGCCAATTACTGTAAACGGCGATGGGTCATATTTTGCCCAAACCCCCCTGCAGTTTTTAAAATGTCTGAAATGTCGGAAATTTGACTCCTGAGCGTGATTTTTGAGCCGAATTCTGACTCTCTGCACCTATTTTCAGTTTCAAATTACGACGTTTTCATACCGAAAATATGCCAATTACTGTAAACGGCGATGGGTCATATTTTGCCCAAACCCCCCTGCAGTTTTCAAAATGTCTGAAATGTCGGAAATTTGACTCCTGAGCAGTGATTTTTGAGCCGAATTCCGACTCTCTGCACCTATTTTCAGTTTCAAATTACGACTTTTATACCGAAAATATGCCAATTACTTGAAAACGGCGATGGGTCATATTTTGCCCAAACCCCCCTGCAGTTTTTAAAATGTCTGAAATGTCGGAAATTTGACTCCTGAGCAGTGATTTTTGAGCCGAATTCGGACTCTCTGCACCTATTTTCAGTTTCAAATTACGACGTTTCATACTGAAAATATGCCAATTACTGTAAACGGCAATGGGTCATATTTTGCCCAAACCCCCCTGCAGTTTTCAAAATGTCTGAAATGTCGGAAATTTGACCTCTGAGCGTGATTTTTTATCCGAATTCTGACTCTCTGCACCTATTTTCAGTTCCAAATTACGACTTTTTATACCGAAAAATGCCAATTACTGAAAACAGCGATGGGTCATATTTTGCCAAACCCCCCTGCAGTTTTTAAAATGTCTGAAATGTCGGAAATTTGACTCCTGAGCGTGATTTTTGAGCCGAATTCTGACTCTTTGCACCTATTTTCAGTTTCAAATTACGACTTTTTATACCAAAAATATGCCAATTACTGAAAACGGCGATGGGTCATATTTTGCACAAACCCCTCTGCAGTTTTCAAAATGTCTGAAATGTCTGAAATTTGACTCCTGAGCGTGATTTTTGGGCCGAATTCTGACTCTCTGCACCTATTTTCATTTTCAAATTACGACGTTTTATACCGAAAATATGCCAATTACTGAAAACGGCGATGGGTCATATTTTGCCCAAACCCCTTGCAGTTTTTTAAAATGTCTGAAATGTCGGAAATTTGACTCCTGAGCGTGATTTCTGAGCTGAATTCTGACTCTCTGCACCTATTTTCAGTTTCAAATTACGACGTTTCATACCGAAAATATGCCAATTACTGTAAACGGCGATGGGTCATATTTTGCCCAAACCCCCCTGCAGTTTTCAAAATGTTTGAAATGTCGGAAATTTGACTCCTGAGCGTGATTTTTTATCCGAATTTTGACTCTCTGCACCTATTTTCAGTTTCAAATTACGACTTTTTATACCAAAAATATGCCAATTACTGAAAACGGCGATGGGTCATATTTTGCCCAAACCCCCTTGCAGTTTTCAAAATGTCTGAAATGTCGGAAATTTGATTCCTGAGCGTGATTTTTGAGCCGAATTCTGACTCTCTGCACCTATTTTCATTTTCAAATTACGACGTTTCATACCGAAAATATGCCAATTACTGAAAACAGCGATGGGTCATATTTTGCCCAAACCCCCCTGCAGTTTTCAAAATGTCTGAAATGTCGGAAATTTGACTCCTGAGCGTGATTTTTGAGCCGAATTCTGACTCTCTGCACCTATTTTCAGTTTCAAATTACGACGTTTCATACCGAAAATATGCCAATTACTGTAAACAGCGATGGGTCATATTTTGCCCAAACCCCCCTGCAGTTTTTAAAATGTCTGAAATGTCGGAAATTTGACTCCTGAGTGTGATTTTTGAGCTGAATTCTGACTCTCTGCACCTATTTTCAGTTTCAAATTACGACTTTTTTATACCGAAAATATGCCAATTACTGAAAACGGCGATGGGTCATATTTTGCCCAAACCCCCCTGCAGTTTTTAAAATGTCTGAAATGTCGGAAATTTGACTCCTGAGCAAGATTTTTGAGCCGAATTCCGACTCTCTGCACCTATTTTCAGTTTCAAATTACGACGTTTCATACCGAAAATATGCCAATTACTGTAAACGGCGATGGGTCATATTTTGCCCAAACCCCCCTGCAGTTTTTAAAATGTCTGAAATATCGGAAATTTGACTCCTGAGCGTGATTTTCTATCCGAATTCTGACTCTCTGCACCTATTTTCAGTTTCAAATTACGACATTTTAAACCGAAAATATGCCAATTACTGTAAACGGCGATGGGTCATATTTTGCCCAAACCCCCCTGCAGTTTTCAAAATGTCTGAAATGTCGGAAATTTGACTCCTGAGCGTTATTTTTTAACCGAATTCTGACTCTCTGCACCTATTTTCAGTTTCAAATTACGACTTTTTATACCGAAAATATGCCAATTACTGAAAACGGCGATGGGTCATATTTTGCCCAAACCCCCCTGCAGTTTTCAAAATGTCTGAAATGTCGGAAATTTGACTCCTGATCGTGATTTTTGAGCCGAATTCTGACTCTCTGCACTTATTTTCAGTTTCAAATTACGACGTTTCATACCGAAAATATGCCAATTACTGAAAACGGCGATAGGTCATATTTTGCCCAAACCCCCCTGCAGTTTTTAAAATGTCTGAAATGTCGGAAATTTGACTCCTGAGCGTGATTTCTGAGCCGAATTCTGAATCTCTGCACCTATTTTCAGTTTCAAATTACGACGTTTCATACCGAAAATATGCCAATTACTGTAAACGGCGATGGGTCATATTTTGCCCAAACCCCCCTGCAGTTTTTAAAATGTCTGAAATGTCGGAAATTTGACTCCTGAGCGTGATTTTTTATCCGAATTCTGACTCTCTGCACCTATTTTCAGTTTCAAATTACGACGTTTCATACCAAAAATATGCCAATTACATTGAACGGCGATGGGTCATATTTTGCCCAAACCCCCCTGCAGTTTTTAAAATGTCTGAAATGTCGGAAATTTGACTCCTGAGTGTGATTTTTGAGCTGAATTCTGACTCTCTGCACCTATTTTCAGTTTCAAATTACGACTTTTTTATACCGAAAATATGCAAATTACTGAAAACGGCGATGGGTCATATTTTGCCCAAACCCCCTGCAGTTTTCAAAATGTCTGAAATGTTGAAAATTTGACTCCTCTGCACCTATTTTCAGTTTCAAATTACAACTTTTTATACCGAAAATATGCCAATTACTGTAAACGGCAATGCGTCATATTTTGCCCAAACCCCCCTGCAGTTTTCAAATTGTCTGAAATGTCGGAAATTTGACTCCTGAGCGTGATTTTTTATCCGAATTCTGACTCTCTGCACCTATTTTCAGTTTCAAATTACGACTTTTTATACTGAAAATATGCCAATTACTGAAAACGGCGATGGGTCATATTTTACCCAAACCCCCCTGCAGTTTTCAAAATGTTTGAAATGTCGGAAATTTGACTCCTGAGCGTGATTTTTGAGCCGAATTCTGACTCTCTGCACCTATTTTCAGTTTCAAATTACGACGTTTCATACCGAAAATATGCCAATTACTGAAAACGGCGATGGGTCATATTTTGCCCAAACCCCCCTGCAGTTTTCAAAATGTCTGAAATGTCGGAAATTTGACTCCTGACCGTGATTTTTGAGCCGAATTCTGACTCTCTGCACCTATTTTCAGTTTCAAATTACGACTTTTTTATACCGAAAATGTGCCAATTACTGAAAACGGCGATGGGTCATATTTTGCCCAAACCCCCCTGCAGTTTTCAAAATGTCTGAAATGTCGGAAATTTGACTCCTGAGCGTGATTTTTGAGCCGAATTCTGACTCTCTGCACCATGGCCCTTGGCATAGGACCACAGCAACCTGTCCACGTGGGGGCGCCTCCAAGGGCGACGCCGGGCCGCTCGCAGGGGGGCCTGGCCAGGCACGCACGTCCGAGTGGGGCACGAACCGGGGCCCCTAGGCGCACGCCTAGGGAACGCAGCTAACCAGTGCCCATAGTGCACGCCTGGGAGATAACACTACCAGAGCGGTTCACTCGGGACACGGCGCAAACACACGGTTACCCGGGGCATTGCGGCAGCAGCAAAGCAGCCGCTGCAGCACCTGGCACAGACTGAAAGGCGCGCCTGCATACCTCAAGACAGGCAAACGTGCAGAAGGCACTAGGGAACTAAGGCGGCCCACACGGACCGCGGGGAGAAGGCGCCAACACACGCCAGACACTGGACAGTCCTGATTAAACTTTAACAGAAAATTTTTACATTACCTTAGAGTAGGATGATTAGGGCAGGGGGGCCCCTGCCGTATCGACAGACTGATGAATGCAGGACTGGTACTGGTCCACGTGTCGTTGAGGCGCAGCGCGACGTAGTTTCGAGTACTGCGGCGGTCGGGTGGGAGTGAGGGAGAGCCCCTCTCTGCCTCGGAATTTATATGGCCCCAGACTTCCCGCGCATCTGCGCGGGGTGCACTGCGCAACTATTTCTTTGTCCCCCTCTTCAGAAACATCTCCGCTTTGTATTTCAAAGCAGAGGCCATTTCTTGATGAATATAGAGTTCCAAGAATCCGGGCCTGGTGCAGAATGCATAGGCATACTGTTTATGGCTTCTTCAAAATCTAGTGGGGATAGGGTGACGTCTGATATATGATTTGATGTTGGTATCATATCCATGAAAAATTCATTTGGGTTATCAATCTTTAGTGCGTTTGATGGCTCACTGAAAACAGAGTCGTACTGCTTCCTCAGTAGCTCGCTCATTTCTTTGTTGTCATCGGTGAAAGTTCCATCTCCCTATCGCAGGGACCCCAGCTCTAAGCTTAGTCTATTATCATAAATTGAAACTTAATCAGCATTTACTCAACACAGCTTGTCAGCAGACGTGATAAAATAATTTTTAATTCACAGAAGAAATTAACTTGAAAAACGTTATACAAGAAACAAATGGAGAATTCTTAAATGCTTTTAGAGTAATTTTTAGCTAAATGAAATATGTATACAGTATAAACAAAGGAGAATTTACTAATGGAAGACTATGAAGTTGTGTTCTACACTGCTTCTGACTGAAGCCTATCATTCAAGTATGGCACTATAAAACATATGACGTGAGGAATGAGACAAAATATTTGATGTGAGGAATGAGACAAAATATAAGTACAATAGTTTATTGAACAAAATGTCCTAATTATTAGTCCATACACAACCTAATACCATCAAATGTTTTCCTGCAAATGTAAACTTTAACTATTTCATTTGTTATGGAGCAAAAGATCGAGATTCAATAACTAATGGGAGCTCAGGGCAAGTGTCATGGTACAAAAATTAATTATCAAATGGTGTACAAGAAATAGGTTCAGGTTACCTAATATAGTCCTTTAGCAAACATTGCTAAACAGTATCTACTAATACAAATTCAGAAAATAACCAAAAATGCAACCCCCCCCCCCCATTGAAGGAAGAAAAGTGCTTTGGCATTTCTAATTATTATAGGTCACCACAAAACAAAACAATATTCATGTTATACTGTACTATACTGCATATATATATTAATGAAAAAATTTTGGCATTGGAAAAATGAACATCGTTGAGATAAATAAATCCAATAATTACTGCAGGTAAAAGTTTTCAGTTACATATGACTTGCTCAGTATCATAAAGAGAATTAGAAAAATATTTTCAAATGTTGTATACATTAAAATGTACAGTATGGTGTTTGATGGGAAACATTGTGACAATGTTGTATCTTGCACAGCACCTTAACTCCCATCACCAAATGTCATACCATACATTAGCCAAGAACACTCCATGAATGTTGAGTTTTTCTTTTCAGAAACTAAATATTACATTTATTAATCAATTACAGTATTATAATAAACTAAAGGACTTAATTTAATAGTTCTCAAAATCACATATATATTTTAATATAGTATTCAATGCATAAAAATACGAAAGTAATCTTTTAAACATAATCCTTTTAAATAAAAATAATTACAGCATCTTGGAATTACAACACAACTTAGTGGAGTCCAAAAAAATCAAATCTTCAAGTTTACCTAAATACCTTTGAATGGCACTTGTGCCAACCGCACCCCAAACACACCAACAACAATCAACATGCACGAGAGGCACACACACTCTTTCTTCACATCACATTCAGTCCTTTGTGGCTAATTCTTCAGAGTATTCATTATTGCATTTTTATAGTAGTTCATTCAGTGAAACAATCTTATGAAGTGGTATGCAAGTTTATGAGTAATGGAGAATACGACCAATAAACATTTCTGCAGTCTTTCACCCATTGTTACCTCTTATATTTACAGTAAAATGTTACTGACAGCTATCTGGAGAGCTGTTATGTGGTATGTGCTCTATATCCAAAGATTTTGTATTCGAGTTAATATTTCATAAGTGTACGAAATCACTAACAGCATTTACTTTGAACAAATTTATATTATAAAGTGAATTTAGTGAATTTGCCATATTACTATATCAGTGATTGGAATCCAACATTAACAAAAATGTTCCAGCAGTGGTTGAGACTTGTCGATATTTTATAATACTCTTAATCAATTTTTAAGAAACCTAGAATTCTTTTAGAACTGTTTTAATCATTATTTGGTAGTTATCTTAAGTTTAATGCTTGATATAATTTTTGTTCTCTGGATTGAGTTTAGCAAATTCTTTATCCATAAGTTAATCACAAAAATAAATTGCACATGCATGCACACTTATATCAGCAACATTATCAATCTGCATACTATACCAGATTTTGTATTGTAAAAATATACCATTACTCATTAATATATCCACATTGCTAATTTTATATCAAGCATCAGGAACCTAAATCCTAATCAAGAATGTAAGCCCATAAGAACAAGATCATGGTCTAAACATAGACTATCAATATAAAATAAAGATTTACAAAACATAATGAAGTCATTTTGCTACACCACATCAATGCTTACAACACTAACAACTGCTGTAAGCATAATCACCACCTGGGGATAAACTCTTGTCCAGCAACCACTTCATTTTATCCACAAAAGTCAATCAAATTAAAATACGTTTACTCAAATCTTGTCACCCGACAAAACCTTTAGTCATACACACAGTCATTCATTGTGTGTACACTTAGGCCTAATAAGCATCAAGGGGTTTTCTCACACTAAGTCATTTAAGCATCAGCTCTAAGATATCTACTAAAATAAGCATACTTAACCATACAGTATTTATGAAAATATTCACAAGTGACATATATATAAGCCTATACTGTATATATCTATATACTGCATACTATATATGTACATTCTATATATATATAAACAAGAGGTACCCACACTAAAAGCTGACATGCTTTTGTGACTGTGTGGTATTGTATTACATCAAATTCTGCGATAAGCTTATCAAAAACGTCTTAGGAATTATACAGACAAGATTCTTGGTTAAGAGAGGTAAATCACATGAGAGAATAATACTGAACCAACAAAAATTATCCTATGAACTAGTATTAAATGTGATGATAAAATAGACAACATCCTTCAAAGTACTGTACATACAGCCACTGCTTAATTATCTATGCCAAAGAGCCTAATGGATCCCCAAAATCTAACTAGGCTCAGCATATTTTGGGGGCTCTCAAATGGAAAGATTAAATGTGTTTATCAACTACCATACTGATGAAATATCTGCAGAAATTACTGTACATATACAGTACTCAGTCATTTATCTTTAAATTGTTAAGCATTTAGCTTTCCAATTATGTCTCACCAACGTTTATTAAAATTTTGAGCAAAAATATGGTTATTTGACAGTAATTTTTGCTATTTTCAATCATATATATATTTGGCACATTATCCATATATTGGCTGTTGTGAAGAACACTTGATTAGATCAGCAGCTGGCTAACAACAAATAGCTGTGATTACAATGTTTGCCAGATTTGAAACAAGCAACTACCTCACACCTCACATTTTAAATTTCATTATAAAAGATGTTCAACCAATAATGGCTGAAAATCTTCTGCAAGACATTAAAAAAAAAAAAAGCCTCTCATTTTGCTACTGTGGTTCCATAAAAGTATATCAGTAATATAAAGTAACAACAAACTGTGGTTTACTATAATACACTATTCTATGTTACATACCATTTTTCTTGGAATAATTATACACTTAATACTTTGCATGAAATGAAACATTAACCAAACCTTCATCTGTAAATATCCTTTAAACCACGCCAAGGTGTGTGGATATACGACCACCAGCTTGAGCATGTCTGGGTGCCGCTACACCCAACTTCACTACCATTGCATGTTAATTTGGATATCTGAATAACAGGTTTTGTTTATTTCATTAACTAAACAGACTCCAGTAATTTGGAAACTTGAATATCAGGCTTCATAAAAGTGTTTTATTGGACAAGTCATCTCCAATTCGAGTTTGCCGGTGCAGACTACTGAACACATGGCCCTGTATGACTCACCATCTTGTATGATGGGAATTTTTAGCATCAAGTAGCTAGCTCTTGACATACTCTGTACTTCCCTTCATATAGTCTTGAACTGGGTAGCTGCATAAATGCAGATGTACCAAAATGTGTTAATAAAAAAAATTGTGTTTAGCAAGCAAGCTTCAATAGGACTAACTGGATAACAAATGGCTTTACAATGGATGTGTGGCTAGCAGGCTTTATTAATGACTATAAGAATATATTTCATATAATGCAAATAAAAGCAATAACTATATTGGAATATGTGCATTTAGTGATATCTAACTCTGGAATATGTTTCAATTAAACTCACCACCAAAACAAAAGAATTAATTTTATATCTAAATGTAAAATAAAGAGAATTATGCTAAAGAGGTACACAAACATCCATTTGTTTGCTCATTGTGGAAAGGTGTCCGCACACCAATTAAACATCACAAGGAAGCGTCCCTATGCCTACTGAACATGCATACTTTTCCTTGCTAACAACTGCAAAACATTATCTTGTTTTTTCTGTAAAAGTCTATGTTTTTCTAGCCTATGACAAATTGGTATACATGACAGTACATTATAATCAAGAGTAGCTACTGTCTGACATTCTTATGTCGTATTATTATTACAGCCAATGTGCTCAAGACCAAACCATATTCCCAGCAATCATATTATCTCACCTTTCCACTAATGAAACTAGGAACACATGACAGCCAATGTTATTTAATAATCTTAACAATATCATAACAAATCTACTTGATTTGTATATAATACACAAAGCTAATAAAGTAATAGTGGTAGTGAAATTCTTCACAAATGGTTAAGGAAATATTAAACTTCTTTAATTGTATGTACTTCTTAATACAATAAAAAGTGCAGTGTTTTTTAAATCAGGCATTTTAATGCCAGATAAGCATTGTTCATCAACACACAGTAATAATATGACAATAGTGTGCAAGAAGCCTGGTCAGTGACGGTTGTTTGGTCAACACTAGTACACGCGAGGTATGGTGTACACATCACCACATGTATACTGTGTACATCAGTACATGTATACTGTGTACATCAGCACATGTATACTGTGTACATCATCACATGTATACTGTGTACATCACCACATGTATACTGTGTACATCAGCACATGTATACTGTGTACATCATCACATGTATACTGTGTACATCAGCACATGTATACTGTGTACATCAGCACATGTATACTGTGTACATCATCACATGTATACTGTGTACATCATCACATGTATACTGTGTACATCATCACATGTATACTGTGTACATCACCACATGTATACTGTGTACATCACCACATGTATACTGTGTACATCACCACAAAACTACATCTCTTCACACATGCTACCAATAATACAGCAATAACTTCAGCAGATTCTTAAGTTATTACTTTGAATCATTGCAAAAACAATTTATTACTCTTATTTTTCATTCTTCGTAAGCATGGTAGTGGATAATTAGATAATGGTGATGATACAGTACTGCCAGTGTTAATTACATTTATGAACACAGCAATCCTGCTACAAATCCTCCCCCATTATTTTAAGGTAAAATTGTTGCTGTGCATTTTAAGCTGGAATTATCAGTTCAATACATGTATATACAATTGGTTTCATTCCACAATTTTGTGATAACTATGTTTATAATTGTACGAGATGTGAACGATACATTAATTAAAATCACATTTGGCATTTTAATATATCTTTCACAATCTACTTTCCCAACTATGATAAACATTAAGAAACAAAACATAACTATGCTGGATTGATAATTAATTAAAAAAAGCTAGAATGTTATAATTTGCATTACAGAAGCACTAGAAGGTAATTATTATAATCAGGATACAAAAATTAATTTCTTCCATGAACATTCAGCCATCTTACAAAGTCAAAATAATGAAAAAGATATATTGTAAAATTATGAACACAGTTTCACTGAACTCACTTTTTTTTATAAATATATGTATGGAAATACAGTAATTAAGTTGGCAGATAATAAAAAATCTCCATTAAATTTTCTCACATAAAATATAAAAAAAATTTCTGCAGGTGTTCATTTCAAAGAATAAAGTCTGTTTAACATTTTGCTTTACTTGCAGTGCTTGCTGCCATCCCTGTTTGCCTCTAACAGAGTTTACAGTGACGTGAAACACAAGATGATGATTCAGACATTCAACAGAAACACAACTCAAAACTGTCATTTAAAATGGATTTTGCTTTCCTTGTGTAAATTTGCTGTCTGCTTAATCTTTCAGGTGTCTCATAATCAAATTTCTAGAGGGTACTGAAGGAAAAATAAGGTGTAGTGATTCACAATACTGCAAGAGCATAAAGGGAAGAAAAGGTAACAATAGAGTTGATGAACCACGATCAATGCTCAACTGTAAGTGGTTTCAAGAATTAATAATATTTCACATGCACTGTACAGTAGAATAATGACACAAAGTAAAAATAATTATGAAAACTAATGTAAGGTAAAAGCATATAGTTGTGAAGACTGGTCTCAACTTTAGTATGCTAATAAAATAAAATAAGCAGAATTTAATATAAGTAAAACTGAGGAATCTTTTTATACAATAAGAAGAATTTCCATTACAAGAGCAAACACAAATTAACCATTGGTTTCATGACAATGGTGAAGAAAAGAATGAATAATGTTCTCATTATTCCATTATGTACATACAAGTGCAAAGATGAAATAGGTTATTAGCAATAAATGTAGATGACCTACGCATGCACACACACGAATGTGTGTGTGTGTGTGTGTTTGATCATGCATGTGTGGACACAGGTAAACAAAAATTAAAATCAGATTGTAAAGTTACAAACAGTAAAATATGTTGAGAAAAAAAAAATATCCAATGACTAAATATATGGCTGGCCCTTCCTCTTTCAAAGTGTGGCCTCATTTAAAACCTTCCTCAGATATTTTATATGACATGATACACAAATAATTATAAGGTAATCCTGTCACATCACAGATTACATAAATTTTTAAATGAAAGCAAATGACTATAATTTTTTAGAAAGAAAACTAGTGTAAAGTATCATTGGGAGTCCAAAAGATGACTACATTGCATGTAGGCAATTTTTTCAAGACTATTCAAGTGGAATACAGCAAATAATTTTTTTGAAATGAAGAAATTTTATTATTTTTTAATTTAATAGGTGCTCAGTTTATAATTCTTTTGTCAGAAACAAGGCACATGTAACTGCCATAATGTAATTAAAAGTAGTTAAAGCAAAGTTAAAGAAGGTCTAATGCTGGAATAAAGAAATTCTCGAACGTACAATAGCTTCGGCATTGGATTCCTTGTTAATAATGATAAAGATGTAATCTAAGGTGATAAAGTCATGACGATACATGTACACACAATGACCAAATACAAATGAATACAGTATATGAAACTGGTGTTGCGTAAGAGAAATGTGAGAGCAGACTGACCCATAAAAGTGGTCCTGCTGGAGTCAACCTACTACAAAGCAAGTTAAAAGAAATCAAGAACCTCTAATATACTGCTCACAACAACCACAAATTTTATTGTGAAGGAGTCAGCAACATTGTCCTACCTTCTCATATTGTACAGCTTTAATCTGAAAGGAAGAGGACTGTATAGACTGAATTCAGTGGACTAGTAGGGAAGGGAAGGAATTATCAGGGAAAAGTGCCAAGCCATTAAGACTATATAGCACTTGGAAGGGAAGTGGATAAGGATTTGGGATGGGACGGGGGAAAAGGAATGATGCCCAACCACTTGGACGATCAGGAATTGAACACCGACCGGCACGAAGCGAGACCGTCATTTTACCATCCAGCCCAAGTGGTTGGACCAGAAAAACTCATTGACGAATGATCCACAGTGAAAAGACTCTGCACAAAATAATCATTGGTGATGTTTCCCAGATGCATCACTATGCAGCCAAGATGCATTGATTGAGCATGGAATGGTAGCACCCACCTCACCAAGTTCCAAGTTGTCCCATTTGATGGAAGGCAATGTTGTATATCTTTTGGACACAAATGGGATTGTGTGTGTGCAGGAACTTTTTTTTTTTTTTTTTTGGGGGGGGGGGTAATTATGTCTACCCATAAATGACAGGAAAGACTGATTTACAGCCCTGGCCTTGTAATCAGTCAGTTACATATTTACCTTCCATGAGAAAGCATTAGAGAAAAAAAAATCCTGAGTGACCACAATTCCTTTCCTCAGATTTTAGTGCACTTGTAGAATTTCTGGAACACATGTACTTTGAGGCAAAACTACAGCAGTCTCCTGTTCATTTAACTTCTCTTATCCTTACACTGTATGGTTCAATGAGAAAAGGTTCAACAAACATGCAGATAACAAAAATATGATTTTCCAGAGCACTTATTCCTTAACAAACAGATTCCACTAGTTGCTCTAAGCTTAAGAAGTACAAACTTGTTCTGATTTGAAATGGGGGAACACTAAGAGCGGTGTTGCTGCAAGACTGCAAAGTGAAAATTTTCAACGAAATTACATTGTAGCAATAAGAGTATAGAACCATGAAGCTGTAATTAGCATATCCCATAATCCAAGTTGCTCTGTAGACACAAAACACCAGTGTCCCAAAATGTTAGCTCCTCTACAGAAAACATACTAGCATTATTCTAGTGCCAATGCTGTAATAATGTTCCTCATAATAATAAGGAATAATAATATCACGTCCAAACATAAAATACCATAGTGGCATAGAGATCAATTCAACGTTCCTAATGTTCAATGTGTTAACAAGATTGTTGTAAGAGAAAGTACACAGTAAGGTTATCATACCCTTGTGAACAGGTAGCAGCTCTGGCAAGAACACGATGTGCAAGGAGCCCCTGGAATAGCTCCTGCACTAGCTAATAGAAGAACCAGAGCTCTTATAATTTTGTCAACAGACAATGACATATTTGGAGTACGTGGAATATGCTGGGAAAATTACCATTTTTCAGTTCAAAAGATTTGGATATGTGTATTATGCATGATTTTTGGACTGTAATGGTAATTTAAGTTTTTATTAAGACTAAAAATGAACATTTTATTCACTTGGCCCACCATATTATTCAACATGGGTTGCCCATAAATTTCATCAGGAAAAAATATGGCCTTAAAATTTTTAGAACCACTTCATAAACTGAAGTATACATATACTGTATACTTAATATTCTAAAAATGTTTAACTAATTCATTATCAAATACATCAGCAATGAATTGAACACACCTTCAGCTTTAGTTACTATGCAATATGAAATATTGGCACATCTCTAACACTAAAAATTAACAAAAGTAATAATGTAATTAATGGAATTCTATGACGTATTTCAGATGTTCTCAAGTCTTAAATTTCTAAGGGTGTGAAGTGTGTGAAGAAGTGTAGAAGAGGCCACCCCCACCCACCAGGGAGGCCACACATCACATCATCATCTTAACAAAGATGGACACTTCTGTAAATACATTATGACATAATAATTGGAATGGAAAAAAAAAGTGTGAAAATCAGAGCTTTAGAAAAACGAGACTAAATTTAATTAGAGATTTTATTTTAAAATAGAGTAATTTTTAAGCCCTATTCCAATGAAACTTTTAATTAAATTTATTCTTAGCTCACAATGTCAGCAGTAGAGGTGCACTGTTAAATATGATTATTAGTATATTCCAGTGGTCACCTGTCAAAACTTGACTGCAGAACACCTGAGTACTAATGTAGCAAGCTCACAACACCAAACATTAGGATAACTTAAAATATAATCTTTGTCGTGATCTTAGGGTGAGTTACATGGTTTTGGCCAAGGACCTTGTTCACAGTCCACTCACTCTGGTCCACATTGCATTCATTATTTGTATTCACATAAGTCTTTGTGACTAACAGGCAGAATTCTAGCACAAGATTTGGAGTCTGTCATTCTAATGAGAATTTTACTTTCTTTTACCAATCTTCCTTGCTTTGCTCAATCTTCTTTATTTACTTTTTTCACAACTAGAACCTTGCAATTTTGCATTGTTGATTTAGTACCACAGTACTTGATTTATTACTGAACTACAACAGTGCAAATCATCTTGCAAATACTGATGCTCAGCAAGTTTTTTATGCTTATTAATCAATATCTAACTATTTAATAAGTATAATGCATTATAGGTTCATCTTACTCTTGATACTTAATATACACATATTAACATCATTACAATAATATCTGAATATGCTACTACTTTCCAATACCTAATTTTCCACTGACAGTTACACCAAGCCAGAATTCTAGCCCTTCGTTTAATCACCAGAGATGTGCTTCATTATGCGGAAGCTTGACAACACCTACACCACCACCCAGCCGACGGTAGTTCATGGACCCACACAACCGCCAATGGTTCTGGTCAGGATCATACACCTCTATAGTTTTGAGATATGTTGTTCCATCAAAACCACCAACTGCATACAGCATACCATTAACTACTGCTAAGCCAACCTGCAAGAAAAAATCAAATATGAACATTAATTGACAGCACAACAAAATGTATATTTTTTAAACCACAACACCAGATAATTCAGCCAAACTAGTGCACTTGAGCACTTTTATTTATTTCCAATGTTAAATTTACATTCATAAATTTAAGCGAGACCTGGAATTGAAGACAAATAAAATACATATTTGTAATAATTGCTAACATCCATTCCCCAAATTATGGAATTTGGCTAGACCCGACCTATTTACAAAATGCAACACCAATAAATTGTCGGAGTGAAAGAGACTGCCATACCCATTGGGAGATCTAAGCATTTTAATGAAACCCTGGTACCTATAGGCATCTACTAATGGAAGTAATGTACTACCTATACCTGCTAATGGAAGCTACTACAAATTAAATCAAACCACTAAGCATGGGGTAAATGAAATGCCATAGTATTTCATAGTAGACCTCTACTATGGACCTGTGATACAAAGAAACATCCTGGTATCCAGGACACCAGTTACTGGGTGTCTCCTACAAACCCAGCCAAAACACAAGGAAAAGCAACGGATACCTTAGATCATTAAAGAAACAAAAACAAAAGTCAAACTAAAACTAATCAAGAAAGCTCTGCACAAGTGAAATAAGAGTGAATGGGAGATAAACAAATGGTAAGCACCCTACAAGCATGAGAAATAAGGGTAGTAAAAAACACAGCATTGAATGTGATGAAAAACCTCTTTCTGTTATGGCCTCAGTGGTGCCCTGAAGCTACCTTGCTGAGATGGCTCCCTCCTACTAAGTCTTAGTAGGAGGGAGCCTATCAGCCTTAGGAGTAATGAATGATCTTTTGGGGATCATAACCTGTCCCCCTCACAGAGGCACAGGGAGCAGGGGATTATTATAAGCACCCTCACTGAGAGAACATCCAGAAAGTACAGTAAGTGAAGCAATACAGACAACTACAAAGATCACAGAAAACAAAGCACTGAAATGGCCAAATAACTCTGCAAATGAAAACCATTTTGAGGCAATGGATTGACTTGAACTTGCATTTTGGTGATTCCAAGATGCCTATGTTAACCAACTTGGCCATTGTGATTTCATTGTTAATTCTGCAAATGATTCTTTCTGAAATTGACTGAAACCTCCCCTTCCTCCATAGTTATGACTAGCCACCAGTAGGTGGCAGCACCCCAAGAGCTCTCGGCTCCTGCACCATCTTACCCCAGTCCAGTTACCTAGTTGATACCTGGTTGATGGGGTTATGGGAGTTCTTCTACTCCCCAAGCCCGGCCCGAGGCCAGGCTTGACTTGTGAGAGTTTGGTCCACCAGGCTGTTGCTTGGAGCGGCCCGCAGGCCGACATACCCACCACAGCCCGGTTGGTCCGGCACTCCTTGGAGGAATAAATCTAGTTTCCTCTTGAAAATGTCCACGGTTGTTCCGGCAATATTTCTTATGCTTGCTGGGAGGACGTTGAACAACCGTGGACCTCTGATGTTTATACAGTGTTCTCTGATTGTGCCTATGGCACCTCTGCTCTTCACTGGTTCTATTCTACATTTTCTTCCATATCGTTCACTCCAGTACTGTTGTTATTTTACTGTGTAGATTTGGTACTTGGCCCACCAGTATCTTCCAGGTGTATATTATTTGATATCTCTCTCGTCTTCTTTCTAGCGAGTACATTTGGAGGGCTTTGAGACGATCCCAATAATTTAGGTGCTTTATTGCGTCTATGCGTGCCGTATATGTTCTCTGTATTCCCTCTATTTCAGCAATCTCTCCTGCTCTGAAGGGGGAAGTGAGTACTGAGCAGTACTCAAGACGAGACAACACAAGTGACTTGAAGAGTACAACCATTGTAATGAGATCCCTGGATTTGAAAGTTCTCGTAATCCATCCTATCATTTTTCTGGCTGTCGCAATATTTGCTTGGTTATGCTCCTTAAACGTTAGGTCGTCAGACATTATTATTCCCAAATCCTTTACATGCTGTTTTCCTACTATGGGTACATTTGATTGTGTTTTGTACTCTGTATTATGTTTAAGGTCCTCATTTTTACCGTACCTGAGTACCTGGAATTTATCACTGTTAAACATCATGTTATTTTCTGATGCCCAGTCGAAAACTTTATTAATATCAGCTTGAAGTTTTTCAATGTCTTCAGCCGAGGTAATTTTCATACTGATTTTTGTGTCATCTGCAAAGGATGATACAAAGCTGTGACTTGTATTTTTGTCTATATCTGATATGAGAATAAGGAAAAGCAGCGGTGCAAGGACTGTACCCTGAGGTACAGAGCTTTTAACTGCACTTGGACTAGATTTTATATGGTTGACCGTTACTCGCCGAGTCCTGTTTGACAGAAAACTGAGTATCCAGCGTCCTACTTTACCGGTTATTCCCATTGACTTCATTTTGTGTGCTATCACGCCATGGTCACATTTATCGAAAGCCTTTGCAAAGTCCGTGTATATCACATCAGCATTCTGTTTTTCTTCTAATGCCTCAGTGACTTTGTCGTAGTGCTCAAGTAGCTGTGAGAGGCACGATCTTCCCGCTCGAAATCCATGTTGGCCTGGGTTGTGAAGGTCATTGGTCTCCATGAAATTGGTGACCTGACTCCTAATCACTCTCTCAAATACTTTTATGATGTGCGATGTTAGTGCAACTGGTCTATAATTTTTTGCCAATGCTTTGCTCCCTCCCTTGTGTAGAGGGGCTATGTCTGCTACTTTAAGTGCATCTGGTATCTCCCCCGTGTCCAAGCTCTTCCTCCACACTATACTGAGTGCCTGTGCTACCGGCACTTTGCATTTCTTTATAAATATTGAATTCCATGAGTCTGGACCTGGGGCCGAGTGCATGGGCATGTTTTCAATTTCTCTTTCAAAATTTAGTGCGCTCGTGTTTATATCAGTTATATTTACAGGGGTTTGAATATCCCGCATAAAGAAATTGTCTGGATCTTCCACCTTCATGTTGTTTATTGGAGTGCTAAACATGTCCTCATACTGCTTTTTTAGGATTTCACTAATTTCTTTGTCATCCTCCGTGTATGTACCTTCACTTGTATGAATAGGTCCAATACTAGCAGTGGTTTTTGCTTTTGATTTCGCATATGAGAAGAAATATTTTGGATTTTTCTTTATTTCCCGAATTGCTTTCTGTTCTAACTGCCTTTCTTCAGTTTCATATGAGTGTTTCAATTTCCGCTCGATTTCTTCAATCTCCCTATTTAAATTATTCCTTCTTTGACGGGAAATTCATGTCTGCATAAGCAGTTCCGTTATTTTTTTCCTGCGTTTATAGTGTCGTCTGCGTTCTCTTTCTACGTTAGATCTCTTTCTGGCTTTCCTCAAAGGAACATGTTTCAGACAGACTTGATACGCTTCTGAAGTCAGTTTTTCTATTCCTTCTGTAGGACTTGTATTACTTAGAACAGTTCCCCATGGAATGTTTGTAAGTTCCCTGTTTATCATCTCCCAGTCTATCCTTTTATTATTAAAATTGAATTTACTGAATAGCCCCTCTCGCTTTATCAAAGTTTTAGGTCTATTCTGAGTATTGATGGTCGTTTGCACTTCAATGAGCTTGTGATCTGAGTATGTGGTATCTGATATCGTAATGTCTCTGATAATGTCTTCATTGTTCGTAAAGACCAGATCTAAAATATTTTCATTTCTCGTTGGCTCCGATATCTGCTGATTGAGTGAAAATTTGTCACAGAATCTAAGTAGTTCTCTAATCTGTGGTTGGTTAGGTCCTGAAAGATTTCCTGGTATAATATTATTGTTTGTTATTTTCCACCTGAGACTGAGGCAAGTTGAAGTCACCTAGGAAGATAATATCAGGTATCGGGTTCTCCAAATTATCAAGGCTATTCTCTATTTTGCTTATCTGTTCTGTGAATTCCTCAGCCGTTGCATCTGACGGTTTGTATATTAGAATAATCACTAAATTTATTTTCTCTATTTTTAATCCCAGTACCTCTACCACCTCATTTGTAACGTTTAGGAGCTCCGAGCATACAAGGTCTTCCCTAATATACAGACCCTACTCCTCCATGTGACCTAATTTTCCTATCACACCTGTATAGGTTATATCCTGGAATCCAGATCTCACTGTCCAACAATTCCCCTGCATGGGTTTCTGTGAAAGCTCCAAATACTGCTTTTGACTCCGTGAGGAGGCCATTTATGAACTGTACTTTGTTGTTTGTTCTTGTTTTCAGTCCTTGTATGTTGGCAAAGATGAATGAGGTTACTCTATTAGTGATACTGTAGTTTGAATGGGAGACTTTCGGCAAGCCCATTATTCGTGGACATAATGAGTTTGTTCTGACCAGTACTGATTGTTGTAGGGCAGTTGTCTGTCGTAGTTGTAGTTCCCTTTCGGTGGGTAATTGTATCTGTAATTCTGGAATGCAAGTGGATCTGGCATCCAGTTCCATACACTCTCCATGCTGCTCCTTTTGAATTCTCTGCCGGTCTGGTATAAAAAATTTATAGAGTTTCCTTCCAAATTCATTATCCTGCTTGCCACTCTTTATGTAGCGTTCCCTGCCTTTCACGTGAAAGTGTGGGCAGCTGAGGTCATAGCATTTTCTGTCCTCCAGTGAGGTTTGGCACATGTCAGGATGGAAAAACCTACATATTGATCCAAATCGACAGTCACCTTTCCTAAGCATATTTAAACATTTTTTGGGATGTTGGTAACTGCATTCTAATCCTTTCTTATTACCAGCATATCTATGTCTGCATATGCCCTTTGCATAAAATTTGCATAAGTCTGTCCTTCTGTTCTGAATTGCTCTATCGGGAACCGTCGTAGTGTCTGTACCTATCGAGCTGTCAGTGCTGTCTGGTACACTTTCTAGTTTACTGTCATCTACATCCTGGCCTACTGAGTCAGAGTTTAACCCTTAAATGGCGCATAGCTATATACCATTTGACACCCACAGGCGCATATAAAAAAAAAAAAAAAAAAATAATTATTTTTTCTTCCTAACTTGTTAATTTGTGTTCACTGATCACGGGAAAAATAATAAAAAAATCTTAAGTGGCATATATTGCCCACTATAGGGTGGGGAAGTGTGGCAAAAATCAGGCGCTGACTGAGCGTGCGTCCCATGGCGGTCTGTTGATTGCCAGCTGTCAGGCTAGAGTTTCCACAAAGAGATAATTACCTAATTATTTCAATGTCTCTGATTGATTTTTCGTAGTTTTTTTGCTGTAATATTATTCAATGGTGTGTAGTGTGATATATTTATATAATAAAATGAGTGAATCATCGCTGTACTCAAAAATAGGTGTGCATATTGTTGATTCAATTATGTTAATCAAACAGTGAACAAATACTTTGTCGGTTATTACACTATATACACAGGTTATATATAAGTATCTGCATGTTTTGTTCACCATGACAAACCACTAAGTTGGTATGCTGAGTGGCAGTGGCAGGCAGTGACTGGCTGCCACTGGCTGCCACTCCCTCCCTCACCTCACATCACCTGACTTGCCACCATTCTCCACCCACCATACTGTTTTTGCTTTTATATACAGACGTTATATATAAGTATTTACATGTTTTGTTTACCATAACTGTACATCTAAGCTTGTATGGTGAGTAAAGGCAGAGAGACGTAGCTACTCACACAGTCAGCTGGTGGCGGCCGCCCTCAAGGCCAGACGCACTAATATTTCTCCTACAACAATACTGTTTGTGGTGTTATTACGCTATATACACACATTATATATAAATATCTACCTGTTTTATTCACCATACTTGTACAAGTAAACTGGTATGGTGCCCAAAGACCATCGTGGTCATCAGTAAACAACATGATAAGTCCTGCAGACGACGCTCCACCCTCACCAAAATGGCGGCTCCCAACCTCCTACTCTCGCTGTTATCTCACACTATACACACGTTATATAAGTATCTACATTTGTGTTCACCATAGCTAACCACTAACCTGGTATGGTGAGTGCAGTCAATAAAAGGTGGCCACACACACTCAAAAGACAACTCCACCATCCTCCCTCCCACAGCATTACTCCTCCCTCCATGGCGCACAGTGCCAAATATCACCACAATCCTGCTATTATCAGAACCCTGGTCAGTTTTATCACAGTCAGGGGTCTTCTGTAATAATATCATCGCTACATAATAGCATGAACAAGTATATTATGGCATTTTTAGGCAATGCTGTGGTCACAAGCTGAACAACAGTGCTGTGAGCTCGTGCTGCGTGCGTCAGGCTTGGTAGCTCACTCAATACTGAGGCCCCTAACACCCGGGAGTTTGGCCCACGATTTTTTTTTTAAATGGCGTCTGTTTACAAGAGCCCTGATGAAGGTGTGGTGAACCCCCGTGTATCCGCGGGCCGTTTAAATCTTGCGTAGTACTCCAAAGCATCACATGATGCGATGCGCAATTTACTGCAAGTCGGTCAAAGCATCATATGATGCGATGCGCAATTGAAGGGTGAACACTTCCTGAGTTTCAGCCTCAGTTTCATCCCTGACTATAGCCTCCGCCCCTTGTATATTAGAATTGTTGTTCCTTTCCCACTCCTTCTGGATGGCTGGTAGGCTTCCAATGAATGATGTTTTCCGATCATGCGTCATGTTATCTAGAAGGTTTTTTAGGATATTCCAAGCTGGCAGGTCATTTTTACACACCCAGAGCAAGTGGCCAGCTCTCAGTGCCGTAGTGTTACTCACTCCTGTACAAGCCGAATGGAATCTAGTCTTACAGATATAACATTCAATTCCCGTTACCTTCGTCTTTAAGGAGTTGTTACAGTGGCCACAAATTTGTTTATTTACTCCCATTTTGCCTTGTTTTGTTGTATATATCTATATATTTATAATATTATATGTATATTGTATATTTGTAACAATATATATGTATATATATTTATATGTTTAATATTTATAATATTATATGTATACCTTATATTTGTAATATTATGAATGTTATTTTGTTCAAACTTTATGGCAGGTACTTAGCGTAGGTAGCGAGGCTGGTCCCCGGTCGGTACAGGTGACCTCTTGTTGTCCCAGGTTGATGTCACCAGTTTCCAGTTACCCGATTTATAACCACTGATGCCGCCTCTTGCCACTATTCTATATTTCTAGTATTCTATATTTATAATATTCACTTCCAACTTATATGTTGTTGTGATACCCGTTCCACATCACTGTTCCACAAATCACCTTTCACTATTTTTTTTTTCCTAATACACGCATGTACACAAAGCCTCGTTCACTGGCTCACACGTGGTCTCCCGTTTATTCTCTATTTAACACAAAGTTCTATTGTTAATGACTATTTTCAATTTTCCAGCGGGTCACTATGCACTTTGTTATGTCTGTAATCAGTAATCCACGGCAGTAGTCCTAAGAATCCCGGTTAATGTCGCGATTTTAACGGAGCGCGCAAGGTACGTCTACCCCCTCCCTCGACCTCGACCTGAACTCCAGAGCTGATAGACCACAGACCAATGCACCTGGTAGAGAAAGAGGTAATAAAGGAGCCACCAAGGCTCTGCCAGAAAAGCAAAATTTTTTTATTACATTCTACACTGGTTTTCTGGAGGAATCCTCATTGGCTCCTTCAAGCTATCTGACAACAGAGAAGATAGAAAACATGGGCTAACAATTGAGGACGATAAGAGTGGCAACAATACACACTAAGATGCTGGCTGGGATAGAAGACCCAACCTACGGGAACACAAGCCTCACCAAAACTAGGAACATTGAACAAACAACAAACTGTTGGGACCCTGGCAGACTGTCAAAACACAAACAAAACACCACAACAGGCAGTAGGTGCCAAAACTCGGTAGTTTCAAAGCATCGTATGACAAAGAATACTGGGAAGACAGAAGGACACCGCGAGCGTAGCTCTCATCCTGTAATTACACATGCATACATTACACACATCAACAATGCACACAAACATTGGTATCCTGACTTACCCCACTTCGTCTTGATGTCATTGCAACAATAGGACTCCACTGATTAGTGTGAGGGTTGTATCGTTCAGCACTAGATAGCTCAGTACAATCATCTCTCCCACCAACAGCATAGATCATGTTATTGTAGACAGCACATCCTAGGTGTTTGCGACGTGTACTCATTGCTGGCATCATTGCCCATTTGTTCATTTTTGGATCATAGCGCTCCACTGGAAAGAGTAATAGATTTTTAAGAACAATTTGCTGGCACTTTTAGAAAATATGCTTTGAGTTTGTAGGAAAAGACTTTCTTAGCTTGCCTCTTAAAAGTAAGATTGTTTTCTACAGAGTGTATAATGCCACCTAGGTAGGGGCACATTCTAGGTTTCAGAGCAACATAAATTCTTCAAACATCCCAACATAATGGAGACGATCATTAATCCAAATTGAGTTGTATAAACCTCAGACTTAACACACTCAAAGCCTCCACAAGTTTTAAAGAATTTACAAGCCATCCATCTGCCTTTTTGTTTCAATTACATAAAAGATAAAAAAAACTGTTGATGGTCAATTACATAAAATTAAGATAAATTTTGTTTACTGTAACAGCCAATAACCGCAGTTTTTGCATCTTTGTCCTCAGTACCAACAACATTAAAAAATTTCAAGTACTGATCAGATGCTTATATACTTAACCTCCTACATTTACCACATGACTAAAAATTTGGTATGGTACATGCTGAAAAATAGAATAAACAATTACTGTACAGTCAAGATGACAATTTATTGTTTGAGCTGATATTAGTGTTTGGTGGAGGAGTGGTAGACACTGAGGCAGATCTGGCTGGATGAATATGTACAGCCTCTATTGCTATGCTTACACAATTGGCCAAGATAATTAATGCATTTCTACAAATTACCCAGCATTTGTGGTAGTTTCTTTATAAGTTTAAATTTTTTTATTGGATAATTTTATAATAAAACTTGCAAAATATTGGCAATTCTAGTTATACATATCCTTGGATCAACTTTGGTCTATATTTCAGACTCTGAACTTACAAGCAACTTTTACTATAAATAAAGACAAATATATAGGAAATAAAAAGTTTACTTGCATCAAAACAGTCACCGAACATTTATCAAGATTCTATCATCTCAATTTTGTTGAATATTTAGACTGAACTTATCCAGCCAAATGATTACAAATAAAGACAAAGACTTGATTCATGCCGAAACATAATGATATGTTTTTGTTTTTTGATGAATGTGAACATTTTAGACTTGCAAGGAGTGGTAGTGTCCATAAAGAAATCTGTCATCAGTGTTTTATCCTATTTTGATGTGCATCCTCACTCTTGCCATTTTGGGGGGCTAAAAAGGGGCAAGTCATAAATTCATGCAAATATGAATATATTTATACATCAATCCTTCTTAACTACATGGCATAAATTTCCTTAAAAAAAGGTTGAAAACATTTTTACTCTAAATCCAAATTTTGCACATTTGACACAGTGGTAGGACAAAAGATGCATGTTTCATGAGTTGATATATACAGTACTTTATAAAGTACCTGTACTTTATACCAGTAACACTACCTGTGTTAAGAGGACTTTGTCCATCTGATCCACCGACAGCATACAAGAATCCGCCAAGGACAGCAACAGCAACACCCAACCGTCTAGTGTTCATAGATGCAACCTTTGTCCAGCGATTACTTTGAGGGTCATACCTAACAATAAAATGTAGAAAAATGTAATTAATTTAGAATAGAAACTCCACACAAGTATTTATGTAAAGAACTGAACTACAGTTAAATTCTTTACAAAAACTACATAAATACACAAGTGTGTTTTTTCTTATGTTATTATGTCTGTGATAAGACATTTCCATAGTGCAATTAGTATTATTTGCTGTAATACTGCATTAATAACAGCTATTTAAATTGCAAAAGTATTAACCCTTTCACTGTTAGACATGCTGACCCTTAGCAATATGTGGTTTATTCTGCTTACATAAACTCCTCTTATTTATATATATGTATGTATGTATATGTGTGTGTGTGTGTGTGTGTGTGTAATTACCTAAGTGTAGTTACAGGATGAGAGCTACACTCGTGGTGTCCCGTCTTCCCAGCACTCTTTGTCATATAACGCTTTGAAACTTTGAAACTACTGACGGTCTTGGCCTCCACCACCTTCTCACTTAACTTGTTCCAACCGTCTACCACTCTATTTGCGAAGGTGAATTTTCTTATATTTCTTCGGCATCTGTGTTCAGCTAGTTTAAATCTATGACCTCTTGTTCTTGAAGTTCCAGGTCTCAGGAAGTCTTCCCTGTCGATTTTATCAATTCCTGTTACTATTTTGTACGCAGTGATCATATCACCTCTTTTTCTTCTGTCTTCTAGTTTTGGCATATTTAATGCTTCTAACCTCTCCTCGTAGCTCTTGCCCTTCAGTTCTGGGAGCCACTTAGTAGCATGTCTTTGCACCTTTTCCAGTTTGTTAATGTGCTTCTTAAAATATGGGCACCACACAACCACTGCATATTCTAGCTTTGGCCTAACAAAAGTTGTAAACAATTTCTTTAATATATCGCCATCCATGTATTTAAAAGCAATTCTGAAGTAAGAAAGCGTGGGATAGGCTCCTCGCACAATATTCTTTATGTAGTCCTCAGGTGATAGTTTTCTATCTAGAACCACTCCTAGATCTCTTTCTTTATCAGAATTCTTTAAAGATTTCTCACATAATATATAGGTTGTGTGGAGTCTATGTTCTCCTATTCCACATTCCATAACATGGCATTTATTAACATTTAAATTCCATTTGCCAAGTGGTGCTCCAGATACTTATTTTGTCCAGGTCATTCTTGAAGGGCATGACAATCATCTAAGTTTCTTATCCTTCCTATTATCTTAGCATCATCAGCAAACATGTTCATATAATTCTGTATACCAACTGGTAGACCATTTATGTGCACAATAAACATCACTGGTGCAAGAACTGAACCCTGTGGTACTCCACTTGTGATATTTCTTCAGTCCGATACATTGCCTCTGATCACTGCCCTCATTTTTCTATCAGTCAGAAAATTTTTCATCCATGTTTGAAGCTTACCTGTCACCCCTCCAATATTTTCCAGTTTCCAGAACAACCTCTTATGTGGAACTCTGTCGAAAGCCTTTTTTAGGGCCAGATAGATGTAGTCAAGCCAACCATCTCTTTCCTATAATATCTCTGTTGCTCGATCATAGAAACTGAGTAAATTCGATACACAGGATCTTCCAGATCGAAAACCATATTGTCTGTCTGATATTATATCATTTCTCTCCAGGTGTTCTACCCATTTAGATTTAATTATTTTTTCCTGAAAAAAAATGAAATGCCTGAAAAATCAGTTGAAGAGGAATGCTGAGCTCAAGTGCACATTCTCTCAGAACCCATGGTGAAACTCCATCTGGACCAACTGCTTTGTTCTTATTTAGCTCCTTGAGCATTTTTTCCACTTCGTCTCTAGACACCTCTATGTGCTCTATGTTGTTCTCTGGAATTCTTATTGTATCTGGTTCCCTGAAGATTTCATTTTGTACAAACACACTTTGAAACTTTTCATTTAATGTTTCACACATTTCCTTTTCATTTTCCGTGAATCTATTTCCCATTTTTAACCTCTGAATATTATTCTTTACCTGCAATTTGTTGTTTATGAGTTTATAGAATAGACCTGGTTCTGTTTTACATTTGTCTGCAATCCTTTTTTCAAATTTTTTTTCTGCCTCTCTAATCACTGCCGTGTAGTTGTTTCTCGCATCTTTGTATCGCTGGTATGTTTGGGGGTTTGGCCTCTTCCTGTATTGATTCCATTTTTGTGTCTTTTGGTCTCTGGCCCTCTCGCAATTTCTGTTGAACCAGTCCTGTTTCCTAGTTCTGCATCTCTGTTTTGGTATAAATTTTGTTGTGCCTTTATCATATATTTCACAAAACTTGACATACATCTCATTCACTTCCTTGCCTAGTAACAAGTCTGTCCAATTATACTCACTAAAAAATTTTCTAAGGTTGCCATAATGCACTCTCCTAAAGTCAGGTTTTTCAATTTCATCAACTATCATATTTTCTTCCAGATTATAACGCATTGCATTTTGTGTATATGTGTGTGTGTGTATATGTGTGTGTGTGTGTGTATATGTGTGTGTGTGTGTGTATATGTGTGTGTGTGTGTGTATATGTGTGTGTGTGTGTGTGTGTATATGTGTGTGTGTGTGTGTGTGTGTGTGTGTATATGTGTGTGTGTGTGGGTGCGGGTGGGTGGGGGGCAGGGGGGCAATAATGGCCTTTACTTGTTTACATGGAAGGAATCGTCATTGCCATATTAAAGCACCACTCAGAAACAACAACTCAAAAGAAGTCAACTCGTATTAGAGGAAGCCAATTCCTCAGAGATGATAAGTGATTGGGAAAGACACCTCTGAAACACAGACAGGAGGAAAAATAATGTCAAGGGCAAATTCACATACACAGAAGAAAATAAAAATAAATGAGAACACATGTTCATCATAAGCATACCTCTCTACAACATTTAGACAGGACACACCATCTTGTCCTCCCACAGCATAGAGGTAACCATCTAACACTGCCACGCCAACACTGGTCCGGCACGTGCTTGTCGGTGCTACCTCACACAACCACTGATTGGTCTGTGGGTCATACCTGTTTGAAATGAAGGAAAACATTTTTGTATAAACAAGTAGTTTATAGACATTTTGCATGGTACATAACTTTAGACAGGAAATGTGAAAGCAATACATACAAAAACTAGAAAGTAGGGCCCAAGAGCTAGTCCTTCCTCTCTCTAGATACAGAAAGACAAGTACACACAAATATTATGTAAAGTTAGCAAAACTGTACTAAAGGCTTGAAGAAAATAATGACGAGAGAAGTTTGACTATTTTTGTTTATTTTTAAGGGTTTTTACTACATGTAAATCAGTGTGACACTTTTGTTAACTCTCGTGCATCATAACTTCGAGCTAAGCATTATCAGTTCTTGGTAGGCATCAATTGTTGCTTTTATTAATTCTAATGTGAAGAATGATAGCTGTAGCTAAAAAGTAATCATATAAAAAAAAAATTGCATTATAAAAACACTATAGTTGTAAAATAAAAAAGTAGCAGACAATACCTTTCAACACTATTGAGGTAAGATTGTCCATCATGTCCTCCAACAGCATAAAGCAAATCAGATAAGACTGCTACTCCAACTCCACAACGTCGTTTACTCATTGGAGCTACCATCCGCCACTCGCAGGTTGTAGGTTCAAACCTCTCAACAGAAGCTATGGCATCACCACTACACCACCCACCAACTGAAAAACCAAATGAAGTGGCACTATTACATACAAAATAGCAATGAACTATTGCATTACAAAAACAAAAAGATTATATTTCATATAATTAAATTTAAGAATCTAATGAATCCTTGTGAAGACAAATAAAACTTAAAATAACAGAAAAAACACCAATAAAGGCACAGGGTAAGTGGACAACAGGCAAATTTTGGTGCATGTGGCCAACATTAAATATGCCATTGAGTAAACCCACAAACCAAGTTTTAGCAAACAATGTAACAAACACAGCAGTCAGAATGAAACTAGAGGGAGATGGGGGAGGGAGGTTATCTTTTTATGTAAAACTAAATCTTAATGGAACTTTGAAGCTGTTCTGCTTTTACACAGTTAGTGTTATCAAATTACAGGGTACAAAATAACTGGGGGAAACTGTAATAGAAAGCTTACATGAAAAAGATAAATCTCATTGATTGAAGTAAATCCAGTCATTATATTTAGGTCAAATGACTGAAATGGAACTGCAAGAGACCCACAAAAATAAAAATTAGGAGCAAAAATAATCATCACTTTTTTTCTTATTTGTTACACAAATTAAGATAATTTCCTAACAATTAAGAATAAGGCAAGAAGAAGTTCTTCCTTTTAGAGAATATAAAAAATAAAACACGCACACATTTTTTAAGTTTA
The DNA here is from genome assembly GCF_040958095.1 of Procambarus clarkii. Taxonomy (NCBI): domain Eukaryota; kingdom Metazoa; phylum Arthropoda; class Malacostraca; order Decapoda; family Cambaridae; genus Procambarus; species Procambarus clarkii. The sequence continues at coordinate 17,317,582 of NC_091205.1, forward strand.
AGGGAGGGCCTGGGAGTTCTTGTCATCAAGTGTGAGAAAGCACGTATACCTTGGGTGCACTCACGATGTGCGACATAGCACATATACGGTACCTAGGATGCACTCACGATGTGCGACATAGCACATATACGGTATCTAGGATGCACTCATGACATGCGACATAGAACGTATGTACCTGGATGGGGTTCTAGGAGTTTTACTCCCCAAGCCCAATCCAAATCCAAGCATGACTTGGTTTAACACGCTGTTGCTTGGAGCAGGCCCGCAGACCCACGTATCCACCACAGCCCAGTTGGTTCGGTACTTCTTGAAGAAAACTATCTAATTTTCTCTTGAAAACTCCATGGTTGTTCCTGCAATATTTTGTATACTTGCTGGGAGAAATGTTGAACACTCGTGGACCTCTGATCTTCATAGTTTTTTTTTTTTATTATCATTATTTTCTACCACAGACGTGGCCACACATTTACAATGCTAACCAGCATATATACATTTTCTTCTGTCCTCCATGGACAGGGTTAGAGAAGTGTTAAACATATAGTTCAAGGGTTTATTGAACACTCAACCACAGAAGGTGATTCGGTGCTTTTAAAATGCTAAGCTAACCTACATACGTAAATACATGGATACACAGATTTACGTATGCCCTACATAAAGTGTTTGATGTGTCTTTTACATAGTGTCATTAATGTACATTCACAAAGGTGAAATGTAATTCTGATCAGCTTCCATATATACTTTATACACATACATATACATACACACACACATACACATATACATACATATATACACACACACTGTATAATCTATTAACTCTATTTTGGACTGTCGGAAAGCCTTTGACACAGTACCCCATAAAAGGTTGATGCATAAGCTGGAGAAACAGGCAGGAGTAACTGGTAGGGTGCTCCAGTGGATAAGGGAGTACCTAAACAATAGGAAGCAGAGAGTTACAGCGAGGGGTGAGACCTCAGACTGGCGTGAAGTCACCAGTGGAGTCCCACAGAGCTCTGTACTTGGACCTATCCCGTTTCTGATATACGTAAATGATCTCCCAGAGGGTATAGACTCATTCCTCTCAATGTTTGCTGACGATGCCAAAATTATGAGAAGGATTAAGACAGAGGAGGACAGCTTGAGGCTTCAAGAAGACCTGGACAAGCTGCAGGAATGGTCAAACAAATGGCTGTTAGAGTTTAATCCAAGCAAATGTAATGTAATGAAGATAGGGGTAGGAAGCAGGAGACCAGATACATGGTATCACTTGGGAGATGAAATACTTCAAGAGTCCGAGAGAGAGAAAGACCTGGGAGTTGATATCACGCCAGACCTGTCCCCTGAAGCTCATATCAAGAGGATAACAGCAGCAGCATATGCCAGGTTGGCTAACATAAGAACGGCCTTTAGAAACTTGTGTAAGGAATCTTTCAGAACATTATATACCACATATGTCAGACCAATCCTGGAGTATGCGGCACCAGCATGGAGTCCATATCTAGTCAAGCATAAGACTAAAATTGAAAAGGTTCAAAGGTTTGCCACCAGACTAGTACCCGAGCTGAGAGGTATGAGCTACGAGGAGAGACTACGGGAATTAAACCTCACTTCGTTGGAAGACAGAAGAGTTAGGGGGACATGATCACCACATTCAAGATCCTCAAGGGAATTGACAGGGTTGATAAAGACAGGCTGTTTAACACAAGGGGCACACGCACTAGGGGACACAGGTGGAAACTGAGTGCCCAAATGAGACAGAGATATTAGAAAGAACTTTTTTAGTGTCAGAGTGGTTGACAAATGGAATGAATTAGGAAGTGATGTGGTGGAGGCTGACTCCATACACAGTTTCAAGTGTAGATATGATAGAGCCCAATAGGCTCAGGAACCTGTACACCTGTTGATTGACAGTCGAGAGGCGGGACCAAAGAGCCAGAGCTCAACCCCTGCAAGCACAACTAGGTGAGTACAACTAGGTGAGTACACATGCATTCACATATATTTGTCTCATTTACTCTGACAGGGTGAGATAGCTGATAAAGAAACTAGTGTGCAATTAAGCACTTAATCACTGAAGGTGATGAAGGTGCTTTTACAAGCTCAGGTTATATAGTTACATCATATATATACATTGTATAATTGATATATTACATGGTCAATCTTAGATACAAGTCCAATATATCATCAAGTGTTCCAGTACTCATATAGTAATTACAGAGTCCAGCATACCTTAGCCCAGGAGGGCGAAAGTCAGTCAGTATGGGACATTCTACAATATAATGTTCAAGAGAGTGCATGTTTTCTCTTTCACAAAGTTGACACATTGTGTACTCAACATTTGGGTTTTGAGAAAGCTGCCAGATACGTCTATATCCCAGGCGTACTCTAATGGGGTCCATAGGCGACAGGGGTCCACCGCGACAACATTGATCAGGAGATGCAGAGACCACACCGATGTGAAGAGATCCACATCTGGGAGTCCATATGTCTGGTAGAGCCAATGGAAGGAGTTGGTGTCAACAGTCCATTCCATGGACAGAGGAATGAACAGAGACAGACCATCCGCCAGGACGTTGGATACTCCCTGGATATGAACCGCACTGAGAGCCAAACCCCCCAAAACCAGCAAACGAGCCACTTGAAGCGACCACCCCTAAAGAGGCAAGGACCAAAGAGAACCCCAGCGGTTCAGGCAATGAACCACCGGAGAATAGTCCGAATTGAGCCTGGTCCATCTGGACTGGTTCAGACTGGTTCAATGGTCGAACCCTGAGCAGCCAGAACCCTCCGAAGTGAAAACCAAACTGCCGCGAACTCCCGCACCATGCTGTGAGCCCGACGGAAGGACTGATCCCATCGCCCCTGGCTGTCCTGGTGAGCAATGGTCACAAAGCCCCAGCTGAGAGACGACGCATCCATGAACACATCGAGCAAGGGCTCAGGGTAGGTGCCAAGGCAGTGAACCCCGAAAACTCTGAAGAGGAAGCAGGCGACGCACCAACCAATGCAAGGAACCCGGAGGACGAGCCCAGCGATCGCAAGAGAAGCGAAAGGGGCGTCCCCGAAGGAACCAGAATAGACACCGAAGCCATGCCCATCCCAGCGGGTAGACCAGCACAATGAAGTTCAAACTCCCGCAGAACTGCTCGAGCAACCACCGAGATCTCCAGGACCCCCCTCCCCAGAAACAGCCGAAGGCGGGACTGCTATTGGCCCATACGAGGCAGCTGCTATTGGCCCATACGAGGCAGCTGCTATTGGCCCATACGAGGCAGCTGCTATTGGCCCATACGAGGCAGCTGCTATTGGCCCATACGGGGCAGCTGCTATTGGCCCATACGGGGCAGCTGCTATTGGCCCATACGAGGCAGCTGCTATTGGCCCATACGAGGCAGCTGCTATTGGCCCATACGGGGCAGCTGCTATTGGCCCATACGGGGCAGCTGCTATTGGCCCATATGGGGCAGCTGCTATTGGCCCATACGGGGCAGCTGCTATTGGCCCATACGGGGCAGCTGCTATTGGCCCATACGGGGCAGCTGCTATTGGCCCATACGGGGCAGCTGCTATTGGCCCATACGGGGCAGCTGCTATTGGCCCATACGGGGCAGCTGCTATTGGCCCATACGAGGCAGCTGCTATTGGCCCATATGAAGCAGCTGTTACGCGGTGTTCTGAATGTGTTGATGGTGAATGTATATAGTGTGTGACAGTGTATAGTGTGTAAATAGATTGTATACATGTATATACACAAATTAGCATGATACATAGTAAATATGTGTACACAAGTTTCATGCACGTAACACAGTGTCTACGGACAGTACGGATGTTGTACTGTGATATTATAGTGTACGTGTTCATTATACATTGGATTGGCACATAAAAACAATGAAAATGTATTTGGAAAGGTGTGCAAAAAATGAACGAAAATATATTCGCGGCAACTCGCGCGCCCCGCCCCGAGCGCCCCCGAGAGCTTACGGCACGGGCGCACGGGGAATGATGACGTCACGCCCCAACTTCCGGACCCCATAGCAGCCAAAGTAAGTACAATTTCGACTTTTTTTTACATACCCATACTGAGGGAAGGGTTTTTGACACTTTAAAAAGAAAAAAGAATTTTTTCCAGAGAATTTATTTCCTGCGCACTGCGGGGGTGTCACATTTGGAGGCAACGCAGTTAAGGGGTTAAGCTTCAGTTCAAAATGATGAAAGCATTCTGAAGGCACTGAAAGGAAACCTTAAAGTAAGAAAAATATGACAGAAAACAAACAAATGGCAATAGCATGAGGTATTCATAATAACTGACCTGCAAAAAGCACCTCGCCTGTTTTGATAGGCTTTCTCGGCCTGGTACGAGGACCCTGCATAAGGGGGCGCTCTTGAGGCAGTAAGAGGTAGTTCTTTGCTTCATCAACCAGATCCCTACATGCCTGGAAATTTTAAGAACACATTAGTGATTTTACACTGTGCCACATAAAGCATTTCTTCACTCTGAAAGTTACAAATGATAACCAAAAGAATTTAGTTCTATGGTGAGATCTGACTGTATTCATATGTGGTTTCCATTTTAATATTTTAACTTTTTCCCATAGCACAGGTACTGAAACTTATTTCCATTAAAAATTGTGCTATTTTCTGTGGCCCATTGAAAGACCTGATTTACATCAATTTTGAAGTTTGCCGAGTCCATTATATTGTCTACACACATAAAAAACCAGCGTTGAATGTAATGAAACGCCATTTTCTGGGTGATACCCAGAGGCTCCCCAGAGCTATCCCAGGCTGATATGGATATATTAGATTTCTGGAATCAGTCAATATGAATGGAGTTCTAGGCCTAACGGGGACCACGAGCCAGAACCTGGGCCCCCCCCCCCCTCCCTCAGAGGCAAGAGGAGCAATGGCTTATAGAAACCCTCCATGTGGTTGGAAATATTCTAAGTCTGCCATCGACCGGGTCAGGCTAGGTCAGAAAGGTAAGCGCCCCAAAAACAAACCCCTATTCTAGTGAAAATATTGCTAAAAAACCAGCTTTGAATATAATGAAACGCCATTTTCTGGGCGCGTCCCGGAAGCTCCCCGGAGCTTACTAGGCTGCTATGCTAATGTCAGACTTTGGCATCAGTCATGTGTATGGAGTTCTTATGGGCCTACCGGGGACCACGAGCCAGAACCTGGCCCCCTCTAGAGAGGCAAGGGAAGCAATGGCCTATAGAAACCCCCGTGTAATTGAAAGCATTCTATATTAAGTGATATAATACAGCAGCAGACACCAGACATTGTTGCACTCACGGAGACAAAACTTGAAGATGCTATTTTAAATGAGGTCATATTCCCAAGGGGCTACTCAATTTGGAGACGGGACAGAAAAATCAGGAAAGGCGGAGGTGTTGCTGTGCTGGTGAAAGAACACCTAAAGGAGAATGAAATAGTGACTGCCAATCCACAAGAAGTTGACATAATAGCAATAGAGATCTGCCATGAGGATGATAAACTAATGATCATAAATGCATATAGTCCACCGCTAAGCAGCACATGGTCAAAGGAGGAGCTAGATAGTAAACGAGAAGGTCTTATAACAATAATGAGAGAGATCATAGCGAGAGCGGATAACGATAGTTCACGACTGTTGATAGTCGGCGACTTCAACTTGAAATCCATAGACTGGGAAGCATGTGAAGCTAAAACAGAAGATTTCTGGACCTGTAAATTTGTAGACCTCATCCTGGAAACATTCTTGTATCAACATGTTAAACAAGCTACGAGGATGAGGGAAGGGGACATTCCCTCCATGCTAGATTTGATATTTACCAGGAAGGAGAAAGAAATATTTGACATTCAGTACCTTCCTCCCTTGGGTAAAAGTGACCATGTCTTTTTGGGGATAAAGTATGCAATGCGTTACAATCTGGAAGAAAAAAATGACGGTCGATGCAAATGAAAAACCTGACTTTAGGAGAGGACATTATGGCAACCTTAGAAAAAATTTTAGTGAGTATAATTGGACAGACTTGTTGCTAGGCAAGGAAGTGAATGAGATGTATGTCAGGTTTTGTGAAATATATGATAAAGGCAGAAAAAAATTTATACCAAAACAGAGAAGCAGAACTAGGAAACAGGATTGGTTCAACAGAAAGTGCGAGAGGGCTAGAGACCAAAAGACACAAAAATGGAATCAATACAGGAAGTGGCCGAACCCCCAAACATACCAGCGATACAAAGATGCAAGAAACAACTACACGGCAGTGAGGAGAGAGGCAGAAAGAAATTTTGAAAAAGAGATTGCAGACAAATGTAAAACAGAACCAGGTCTATTCTATAAATTCATAAACAACAAATTGCAGGTAAAGGATAATATTCAGAGGTTGAAAATGGGAAATAGATTCACGGAAAATGAAAAGGGAATGTGTGAAACATTAAACGAAAAGTTCCAGTGTGTGTTTGTACAAAATGAAATCTTCAGGGAACCAGATACAATAAGAATTCCAGAGAACAACATAGAGCACATAGAGGTGTCTAGAGACGAAGTGGAAAAAATGCTCAAGGAGCTAAATAAGAACAAAGCAGTTGGTCCAGATGGAGTTTCACCATGGGTTCTGAGAGAATGTGCATCTGAGCTTAGCATTCCTCTTCAACTGATTTTTCAGGCATCCCTGTTTACAGGAGTTGTAGCTGATGTGTGGAAAAAGGCTAACATAGTTCCAATCTACAAAAGTGGAAGCAGGGTTAATTATAGACCGGTTATATAATATAATTATAGACCCCCTTAATTATAGACCGGTATCATTGACAAGTGTAATAATCAAAATATTGGAAAAAATAATTAAATCTAAATGGGTAGAACACCTGGAGAGAAATGATATAATATCAGACAGACAGTATGGTTTTCGATCTGGAAGATCCTGTGTATCAAATTTACTCAGTTTCTATGATCGAGCAACAGAGATATTACAGGAAAGAGATGGTTGGGTTGACTACATCTATCTGGACCTAAAAAAGGCTTTCGACAGAGTTCCACATAAGAGGTTGTTCTGGAAACTGGAAAATATTGGACGAGTGACAGGTATGCTTCTAACATGGAGGAAAAATTTTCTGACTGATAGAAAAATGAGGGCTGTGATCAGAGGCAACGTATCGGACTGGAGAAATGTCATAAGTGGAGTACCACAGGGTTCAGTTCTTGCACCAGTGATGTTTATTGTCTACATAAATGATCTACCAGTTGGTATACAGAATTATATGAACATGTTTGCTGATGATGCTAAGATAATAGGAAGGATAAGAAACTTAGATGATTGTCATGCCCTTCAAGAAGACTTGGACAAAATAAGTACATGGAGCGCCACTTGGCAAATGGAATTTAATGTTAATAAATGCCATGTTATGGAATGTGGAATAGGAGAACATAGACCCCACACAACCTATATATTATGTGAGAAATCTTTCAGAAAGAATTCTGATAAAGAAAGAGATCTAGGGGTGGTTCTAGATAGAAAACTATCACCTGATGACCACATAAAGAATATTGTGCGAGGAGCCAATGCCACACTTTCTAACTTCAGAATTGCTTTTAAATACATGGATGGCGCTATACTAAAGAAATTGTTCACGACTTTTGTTAGGCCAAAGCTAGAATATGCAGCAGTTGTGTGGTGCCCATATCTTAAGAAGCATATCAACAAACTGGAAAAGGTGCAAAGACATGCTACTAAGTGGATCCCAGAACTGAAGGGCAAGAGCTATGAGGAGAGGTTAGAGGCATTAAATATGCCAAAACTAGAAGACAGAAGAAAAAGAGGTGATATGATCACTACATACAAAATAGTAACAGGAATTGATAAAATCGATAGGGAAGATTTCCTGAGACCTGGAACTTTAAGAACAAGAGGTCATAGATATAAACTAGCTAAACACAGATGTCGAAGAAATATAAGAAAATTCACTTTCGCAAACAGAGTGATAGACGGTTGGAACAAGTTAGGGGAGAAGGTGGTGGAGGCCAAGACCGTCAGTAGTTTCAAAGCATTATATGACAAAGAGTGCTGGGAAGACGGGACACCACGAGCGTAGCTCTCATCCTGCAACTACACTTAGGTAATTACACTTAGGTAAAAAAAATCAACCGGATTAGGCACCCAGAAAGGTAAACATCCCAAAACAAACCCCTATTCTGGAGAAAATTGCAACGAAAAGCTGAACGAGTGAATAGAACTCCCCAAACAAAAACGAGCAAACTAGTATGACATCATCCATCATCGTGCCTCTGCCTGCGCGGCCCCACCCTCCCCGGGAGGGGGAAGGGGCAGCCCCAGACCTACCGTGCCAGCGATCCACACCCCAGTTCTGAGACTGGATGTCAAAAACACGCGAAAAAAACCATCAAACTCGCACGAAGGAGGGGGGAACCCCGAGGTCACATCCATCGGACCCACGCGACCCACGGACCCAAGTACTGGACCCTTGCAGCTTGGAGTTACCTTCCACAAGTTCCTCGGGGTCTGCCTCTGTGTGTCCGTTTTACTGCTCGGTTTCTCAGCCGCTCTTTGGGTACTTGGGGGTTTTGTCTCCCCTAGTTAACCTTAGGGTAAGAGGCAGTTTTCACACTGGTAGGGGTGCAGGGTGCTGTGCAGCTAGTTGTCACCTATCACAGCGGCCGGCTCTGTTCCTTAGGGTACAGTGTCCTCTTGCGGGGTTTTGTTTTCTTTTTGTTTTTGCCTTGGTGGGGGGGTTCTGCCCTATTTGCCACTGGTGCTTGGCCTCACCCTGATACTTGGTTGTGCCCCCTGCTTGGTCCCCGTGAGTGTACACGTCCCTGGGGTTCAGCTTTAGACAGTTTGTTTGGTAGTTTTGGGCGCCAGTTGGCAGTACCCTGCCTGGGTTTACCTGAGTGCGAGTCCTCTTCAAGTAAACACTCAGGACCCTGGGAATCCCCTAGGGGACGCGTGGGTCCGATGGATGTGACCTCGGGGTTCCCCCCTCCTTCGTGCGAGTTTGATGGTTGTTTGGTCACCTTGTATTAGGGTGACCCTCACTGTTTTTGCCTCTTGTCACGCAGCCTGTTGGGTCGGTGACACTTTCGACCTTGAGTACTGTGAGTATTTTTGCTTGCTGGTGACTCAATTTACCCAATCTATGGATGATCATCTTCGGGTACAGGCTGCACATGCGTTGCATTCTAGGCTTTGATTGTTGCAATGCGCTAGGTTTGTTGCTCACCCGGATGCCCCACAGCTGCCCCGTTTTGCTTATAGGGACCCGGACTTGGGGGATGGGGGTCACTTCGACCCTGGTTCAGTCCACAGCCTCCTGGTCCTTCCCCTCCTATTGTTCGTTCTGGTCCCCCTCCCCTGCTTCCGGCTTCAAAATGTCTGAGGGTTTCGGAGTCGGGGCAGGGGTTAGTTGGTCTTGAGACTCGGGCAGCCTCGGGGGATGCCCCTTCCAGTGTGGCGACGGAGGCATTCGAGTCTCCTCCCCTGACAGAAGCCTCTGGGTCTGACCAGTGGGCCTCATTCTATCCGGTGCTTCTATCAAGTGCCGATCTTGCGGGATGCGGTGGCTCTGTTTTATGCCTCCCGGCTCGCGTATCGGCAGACGGTGCTTGCCTCCTCTGTGGAATCCCCTTGGGCCTTGGCTCTTAGGATGTCTTCCTCTTTTTTCTCTCCCTTGTTTGATGCTTCAGCCATTACGTAGTATATTCAGGCTGCTTTGGCTTCTTGCCATCCTATGTCGGGCTTGTTGGTTCTCCAGGGGTCCCGTGGTGGGCCTTCCCGGAAGGGTCGTGCGAAAGCTCTGGGTTCCTCTTGTCGTGGAGGAACTCGAACCTGTCCACTGGTGTCAGGTTTAGGTTCGGCTCCTCCTTTGTACCCACCTTCGTCTGGTCAGCGCAGTGTTCGTTCTGTGCGAAGTTTTGGGTCTCATAAGGGGCGCCGGCCCTTTTGCGGTTCACCACATTGACGGGGAGAAGGGAGGGGGGGGGGGTAGGCTTGCGCTGTTCCCTCATGCCTGGTCCCACGATTTGTGGGCGTTTCGGGTCGTTTTGCACGGCCACCGGTGGCGCTGGGTGGCCCCTTTTCCTGCAGGGGGTTTGGGGCTGGCGGGGCAGGCTTCTTTCCCTGCGCTGTCAGGTCATTTTGGAGTGGGTTCGCTTGGGCGTGGTTGAAACGGGGAAGAAAAAGTGGGGGGAGGAAGCGGAGCAGACGAGCAGCTCGTTGGTTTAATGAGATTTGCTTGTTACCTTGTTTTTGTTGGGGGAGAGGGGGGGGGGGTCCTAAAGCTCGGTTCGGTCTCGAGTTGCAATTTTCTACCAGTTGGGGGTCTGTTTTGGGGTGCCTACATTTCTGGGTGCCTAACCCCTGTCAATGGCAGACATGAATACTCTCAAAGAGTGGAGTTTTCATAGGCCATTGCACCCTTCGCCTCTCTGAGGGAACCAGGTTCTGGCTCGTGGTTCCCAGTAGGCATACGGACTCCATTTGACTGAAGTCCCAGAGGCTCCCCTACAGAAAATAAACAAGTACAAAACTTTTCAGGGGCTGATACTGAGACACTAGGTAGCATAACCTAACATGATGGAATATGTCTAGGAATTTTGGTGCAGCAAAGCTCATTTATCTTAGGTAAAGCGTGGGAGCCGGTCGGCCGAGCGGACAGCACACTGGACTTGTGATCCTGTGGTCCTGGGTTCGATCCCAGGCGCCGGCGAGAAACAATGAGCAGTTTCTTTCACCCTATGCCCCTGTTACCTAGCAGTAAAATAGGTACCTGGGTGTTAATCAGCTGTCACGGGCTGCTTCCTGGGGGTGGAGGCCTGGTCGAGAACCGGGCCGCAGGGACACTAAAGCCCCGAAATCATCTCAAGATAACCTCAAGATAGGTATCATTTACAAGTCGCTTCCTTCCACTCCTTACAATAAATCAAACAGATTCTAAAATCTGCCACCAGGAGGCTATATAAACCAATAACAACAGGGATTTCCCTTGCACCATCATACAAATGTTGAAAACTTCAAGCCAATACTCGAAGGTGTGAGAATAAAGTTGTGGAATATTGAATTGACACAATCAAGACCTAGGGAAAAATCATGAGAAATAACAAAAAAAAAAACAGCGTTGAATGTAATGAAACGCCATTTTCTGGGCGAGACCTGGAGGCTCCCCGGAGCTTACTAGGCTGATATGTTAATGTCAGACTTTGGCATCAGTCATGTGATGGAGATCTGTGGGCCTACCGGGGACCACGAGCCAGAACCTGGCCCCCTCAGAGAGGCATGGGGAGCAATGGCCTATAGAAACCCCCCCCCCCCCCCCCCCCCGTGTGTTTGGAAGCATTCCATGTCTGCAATTGACCGGGTCAGGCACCCAAAAAGGTAAGCATCCCAAAACAAACCCCTATTCTGGTGAAATTATTGCTACCTAAAGCCAAACAAGTGGATTGAACTCCCCTAAAAGAAATGACCAAACCAGCATGACATCACATGTCATCACGCTGCTGTCTGTGCAGCTCCCCCCTCCCCAGGCGGGGAAAGGGGGAACCCCAAGCCCCTCACACCGGCTATCCACCCTTCAGTTTTGAGGCTGGATGTCAAACACGCAAAAAAAAAATGCCGACTTATGCCGGGGAGCCTCCGGGTCTCACCCAGAAAATGGTGTTTCATTGTACTCAACGCTGGTTTTCTGGGGGGACCCCCTTTTGGCTCCCCGGAGCTAACTATCCACACAGGAAAAACATAGGGACTTACCCGGGTGGCGGTTGCTGCTCACTCCTCAACTCGAAGTCCGGACAACTGGCTGCAACCGCCGAACCAAAGCGACACAGGCCCGACTAGGCCCAGAGACGTTCACCAGGTAATGAGCAGCCAGCCTATTTGACCACCAAAAGCTCTGTGCCCAAATGTCAGCCCAGGACATGTTGTCAAAGATGGCAGCAAGAGCAGCGAACTTACGAACGTCATGGGCACGGGGATAGACTGCAGGCTGGCAATCCTTAATAACTCTGCAAACGACCTTGGAGACCCGCACCCACGAACAGGGAAGAAGGGAAAACGGTTTAACCCAAAGCGCGTCCCCGGACACAGAAGCTGTGGCGCGTAAATAACGGCAAAGAGCAGCAAACAGACACAAAACATGATGCACCCCTGGCCTAACCAACCAAACATCAACAACCCAGGGACTCCTCCAGAAAGCAGCATCATTCTTTGCCAGAAAAGAAGACGGCGGCAGACGAGCAAAACCAGCACGAAGACCGAAAGAGTAGAAACCTCTGCGCCGGAGGAGAGCATGAAGCTTCCCAACCCGACCCCCAGAGGCCAATGCCAATGGAAAAAAAAGAGCCTTGGGAAAACAATCCTGAACAGAAGGGGCCACAACAAACCGAGGAGAAGAAAGAAAAGAGAGCACTCTGTTCAATGACCAGGATGGCTCAGGCGGCGCATGAGCAGGCTGGAGGTGAAACAACGCACGAGACAGAAGCGAAACTGCACAGAAGTAACATCAATACAGAAAGCAAGCTGAAGCGGCTCCACCAGCGACGCACGATATGAGGCGACAGTGTTAAGGATAAGGTGACATTCCTGGAACAACCAATCTTGAGGTTATCTTGAGATGATTTCGGGGCTTTTTAGTGTCCCCGCGGCCCGGTCCTCGACCAGGCCTCCACCCCCAGGAAGCAGCCCGTGACAGCTGACTAACACCCAGGTACCTATTTACTGCTAGGTAACAGGGGCATGGGGTGAAAGAAACTCTGCCTATTGTTTCTCGCCAGCGCCCGGGATCGAACCCGGGACCACAGGATCACAAGTCCAGCGTGCTGTCCACTCGGCCGACCAAGAGAGAAAGGATAACACCACCCAAACAGAAAGCAAAGCACAATGACGAAGATGGAAATAGAACTGGAAGGACCACTAGGAGACTTCATACTGCCGCCGAGACGAAGCTCGCAGGTGGGACACTAACAAAGAAGCCACCTGATCACCACAGAGATGATAAACTCGAGTCAAAAAGACCATACGCGAAGACTCGAGGAGAAGATCGAACCAGTCACGTGATGCTCCGGGCCGATCTGTTGGAGGAGGCGGAGCCGCAGGAAAACCTCCGGGTTCGGACACCAGGCAAGCAGCGCCTGAAACATCGGCTGAGCCGGCCACCACGGGGCCAAGAGGAATACTCTCCCCTGGTAGGTCTCCAAGTGAGTCAGGACCAGGAGCAACAGCTGAACTTGGGAAAAGAGGTACAGGAACCCCCACCTCGACCAGTCCTGCCGAAAGGCATCGACCCAAACCCCTTCGAGATCGGGGAAGGGCGCCACATACTGGGGAAGGGGCCGCAACCATCCCAACGTGAAGAGGGCCACTTCGGAGCGCCCGAACATCTGGCAGACCCAACGGAAGGGGTCGGCGTTGAGCGTCCATTCCATGGAGAGGGGAACGAAACGGGACAGGCCGTCGGCCAAGGCGTGGGACACTCCTGGCACATGAACAGCCAGGAGAGCCAAACCCCCGAGAACTCAGCAGACGAGTCACCCGAAGCGACCAGCGCCAAAGAATCAAGGACCACATCGAACCCCCTCGGTTCAGGCAATGAACCATGGGGTAGCAGTCCGAATGGAGCCGGATTGTCGATCCGCAGGCGACCTGAACCCTCCGATGCACAAACCACACCGCTACGAACTCCTGCACTGTGCTGTGGGCTCGATGAAAGGACGGACCCCACTGACTCTGGCCAGCCTGGTGAGCACTGGTCACAAAGCCCCAGCCGAGAGACGAAAAAGCGTCCGTGAACACATGGACCGAGGGCTCGGGCAGGCGCCAAGGCACTGAATCCCGAAAAACCCGAAGAGAAAGCCGGCGACGCAGCAGCCGACACAAGGCCCCCGGGGGTCGAACCTAGCGATCGCGAGAGAGGCGGAAGGGACATCCCTCGAAGGAACCAGAATTGCCGACGAAGCCAGACCCGACCCAGTGGGTAGACCATCGGGAAGTTCAGGCGCCCGCACAAACGCCCAGGTGACCCGGAAGCACCCCAGAAACAGGCGCAAGCGGGACCGTAGCCGGAGGAGGGACTCTGGAGGAAGAAACATGGAAGCAGTCCAAGAGCCCCATACAAGACTCAGCCATGACCGAACCTGGGAGGGAACCATATGGGACTTCCTCCAGTTCACAAAGAACCCGAACCCGGCGAGCTGGAAGAGAACCAAACCCCTAGCTAGCAAAAAACTAGACCGGCTGGGAGCCCAAAGCAGCCAGTCATCGAGGTAGGCCAACACCTGAATACCTAAAAGACGCAGACGGGCCACGACGACCTGCGTAAGGCATGTGAACACGCAAGGTCTCAGATTCAACCCGAACGGGAGACAATGAAAGTGGTAACTTTGATACCCCACAGCAGAACCGAGCCAGTCCCTGAACCCCAGATGAATCGGGACGTGCCAATAAGCGTCCCGGAGGTCCAGGGACACCATCCAAGAACCCGGGTCCAACAGGAGCTGAACTTAAGACTGCGTAGTCATCCGAAAGGAGGGGGCAATGAACCCAGGGTATCAGACGGGACAAGTCCAAAATGAACTGTAGGTCCGCAGTCTCGTTTCGGGACTGGAAACAGACGGGAAACCCATCTGAGGGACATCATTGTTTCGATGACGCCCAAGCGAACCCACTCCAAGACGACTCGATGGAGTGCAGGAAAAGAAGCCTGCCCCGCCAGCCCCTCCCCCCCCCGAAGGTGAAGGGGCCACCCAACACCACCGCAGACCGAAGGAAACGACCCGAAACACCCACAATCGTGGGACTAGGCGTGAGTGAACAGCGTAAGCCTACCCTCCACCGCCCCATCAATGGGGCGAGTCGCGAGAGCGCCGGCGCCCCTTATGAGACTCCCGAACCCAGCTCAGGGCGAACACCGTGCTGGCCATATGAAGACGGGTCCAAAGGCAGAGCCGAGCCCGAAACTGGCACCTGTGGCCTACCACGATGAGAGGAACCTCAAACACTGGCACGACCCACCCACCCCCAGGACCAACAAGTCAGACATAACGGCAACTGGCCGAAGCAGCCTGAATATACTGTGCCACGGCCGAAGGAGCAAAAAGCAGTGGACAAAAGAGCCAAGACATCCAGGCCGAGCCAGGGCCCAGGCCGACTCCAGATTGGAGGCAAGCACTGCCTGCTGACAAGCGAGCCGGAAAGCGTAAAACAGGGAAACTGCATCCTACAAGATCGGCGTAAGCAGCTTCAACAAGGCAGCTGAACCAAGGCACTGGACCCCGGAATGGCGCCTTGGAGGATGTGGGGGCGCTCTCACCCTGAAAATACCAAGCAACGATTTAAAGCTGAATCCCAGGGACGTGTACACTCACGGGGACCTAGCAGGGGGCTGCACCAGAATAGAACTGTGCACAGGTAAGGCACCAAGGGGGAAGCAAAGTGGACCCCCCACAAGGCAGAAACAAAAAGAAAAACAAAACCCCCGCAAGAGGACAACGTACCCCAAGGAACAGAGCTGGTCGCTGTGAATGGTGAAAACAAGCTGCACAGTACTCTCCGCCCCGCACCAGTGCAAACTGCCCCTTACCCTACAGTAAACAAGGAAGACAAAACTCCCAAGCACCCAGAGGGCAGCCTAAAAACCGAGCAGTAATACGGCCTAGCAGAGGCAGGAGAAACTTGGAAGGTGGCCCCAAGCTCCAAGGGGCCTAGGGACTTACAGGGCACCTAGGGACGAAAACCCTAGGCACATGCAGCCCAAGTACTGTATAACAACTTCTGGCTCTCGCACCCCCTATCTTGAGGTTATCTTGAGATGATTTCGGGGCTTTTTTTTTTTAGTGTCCCCGCGGCCCGGTCCTCGACCAGGCCTCCACCCCCAGGAAGCAGCCCGTGACAGCTGACTAACTCCCAGGTACCTATTTACTGCTAGGTAACATGGGCATTCAGGGTGAAAGAACTTTGCCCATTTGTTTCTGCCTCGTGCGGGAATCGAACCCGCGCCACAGAATTACGAGTCCTGCGCGCTATCCACCAGGCTACGGCCTCTAGAAGACAGCCACCACACTCAGAGCACAGTGCTGGAAACGCTGGAGCCAAGCACATGACCTCCGCATCTAGCATCAGCCTGAGAACTGAAGGGTGGATAGCCGGCGCGAGGGGTCTGGGGTTTCCCCTTCCCACTCCCGGGGAGGGGGGGAGCTACGCAGACAGCGGCGCGGCGACGCGTGACGTCATGCTCGTTTCTTTTAGGGGAGTTCTATCCACTTGTTCAGCTTTTGGCAGCAATAATTTCACCAGAATAGGGGTTTGTTTTGGGATGCTTACCTTTCTGGGTGCCTGACCCAGTCGATGGTAGACAGAATGCTTCCAACCACACGGGGGTTTCTATAGGCCATTGCTCCCCATGCCTCTCTGAGGGGGCGCAAGATTCTGGCTCGTTGTTCCCGGTAGGCCCACAGAACTTCATACACATGACTGATGTCAAAGTTTGACATTAGCATATCAGCCTAGTAAGCTCCGGGGAGCCGAAGGGACTTCCCCCCCAGAAAGATACCTTATAAGGGCAAAGAAGCATGAGATAACTAAAGTTAAAAATAGATGAGAGACAAGGTATACAAGAGTACAAACTACAATTAACAACTACTGACTTTACCTCATCACTTTTTATAAGCAGATCTGACCCAACAGTTCCCACTAAAAACTTTGGACTGAGCAAAGGCAAGCGGACATGTTCCAGGACCTGCAATAGAAAAGGACAGTCAAACAACACGAATAAAAACAGAATATTTTACTTATAATTCTTACAGAATATTTTAAGTAAATAATTTACTTATTTACTTATAAGAACAGTATTTTCTTCAGCTATTATTAGTATATATTTTTTTAAATTAGTGCTAGTGAAACAGCCCTGGAAAAGAACAAGTGTAGCGCTGTAACCATCAATTTGTAAGTGAAGGTCATTACTGGCTAAGGATCTCAAAGCTGCTATCAAATACTGAAAATAATCATAATACACTTTTGGAATTAGACTATACAGTGCATGCATGCAAATACATGAATGTTGGTGCATGTGGTATCTTTGTGCTTAACACTTTGCCTGGCCGATAACTCAATGCATCCTTAAAGGAATATACTCACTCTGGGCGAGGACTCACGCTGCGTCCTTAATTAAAATATCCGTTAAAAATCAATTTTTCCCCGATCATTATGGGACTTGTTTTAAAAGGTACGCCAACGTCTTCCCATTTTCTGTGATGGCCCATGCGGCATCATGGCACTGCCACCCACACAGTAGATCAATTGTTATTGTGTTCACGCTCATGACCGCTGTGGCCTCCCGCTCACATAAAAACGCATGCCCGTTCTGGTTATTTTTCCTTAACTATATTTGTTAGTGCCATTATAAACACTACATTTACTCCAAGATGGATGGTGATCAAGAACAAAGCCAGTTCATGATGAAAGCAGGAAAGAAACACGTCTGAGGGAGAAGCTAAGTAGTGTTCACCAAAAGTACAGAAAAGTGACACACACACACCAAAAATATTCCAGGTATTAGTTGACACCAGATTCCCGGTGGAAGAGATTTCAGCAAATTCAACTTCAATAATAAACAGATAAACTGGGAGCAAATAAACCAGGACTTCACAGAAATAAACTGGGAAGAACAGCTAGAAAATGCAAACCTGAACCAGTGCCTGAAAAAAATAAGCTCAGTAGCACTAGAAATATGTTCAAACCACATACCCCTAAGAAAAAAGAGAAAGAGATGCAGATCGGAACGGGAACGTCGTTCCCTATATAGGCGAAGAAAACGAATCGCGGAACAACTTGAGAGTCGTACCCTATCTCAAGAACGGCGAAGAAGGTTAGGTAGAGAAATAGAAACAATTGAACTCAAGCTACAAGAATCATACAAAACCCAGGAGAGGCAAAGAAAGCAAAAGGCCATCAGTGAAATAGAGAGAAATCCGAAATATTTTTTCTCCTATGCAAAATCAAGATAAAAAACCACATCTAGTATCGGGCCCCTGCGAAAGGGAGATGGAACTTTCACCGATGACAACAAAGAAATGAGCGAGTTACTGAGGAAGCAGTATGACTCTGTTTTCAGCGAGCCATTAAATGCACTAAAGATTGATAACCCAAATGAATTTTTCATGGATATGATACCAACATCAAATCATATATCAGACGTCGCCCCTATCCCCACTAGATTTTGAAGAAGCCATAAACAGTATGCCTATGCACTCTGCACCAGGCCCGGATTCTTGGAACTCCATATTCATCAAGAACTGTAAACAACCACTATCGCAGGCCCTTCACATTCTGTGGAGACAAAGCCTAGATACTGGCGTTATCCCTGACATACTAAAAACAGCAGAGATAGCACCACTCCATAAAGGAGGAAATAAGGCAGAGGCAAAAAATTACAGACCGATAGCACTAACATCGCACATCATAAAAAATTTTGAGAGAGTGCCAAGAAGTAAGATCACAAAATACATGGAATCACAGCATCTCCATAACCCCGGACAACATGGTTTCAGAACAGGGCGCTCTTGCCTGTCGCAGTTGCTGGACCACTATGATATGGCATTAGATACTATGGAAGACAAACAAAATGCTGATGTAATATACACAGATTTCGCAAAAGCCTTTGATAAATGTGACCATGGTGTTATTGTACATAAAATGCGTTCAAAAGGAATTACCGGGAAAATAGGCAGATGGATCTACAATTTCCTGACTAACAGAACCCAATGTGTAATAGTCAACAAAATAAAATCCAGCCCATCAACCGTGAAGAGCTCAGTCCCCCAGGGTACTGTGCTTGCTCCAGTACTTTTTCTCATCCTCATATCGGACATAGACCAGAACACAACCTATAGCACTGTATCATCCTTTGCAGATGACACTAGGATTTTCATGAGAGTTGGCAACATAGAGGACACGGCAAACCTCCAATCAGATGTAGATCAGGTCTTTCTATGGGCTACAGAAAATAATATGGTGTTTAACGAGGATAAGTTCCAGCTCATGCGCTACGGAAAAATTGAAAATATAAAAACAGAAACCACGTACAAAACTCAGGCAAATCATAACATAAAACGAAAAGGCAATGTAAAGGATCTGGGTGTACTCATGTCGGAAGACCTTACCTTTAAAGAACACAATAAAGTAGCCGTCACAACTGCAAGAAAAATGACAGGTTGGATCACAAGAACTTTTCACACTAGAGATGCTATACCGATGATGATACTTTTCAAAACGCTTGTGCTCTCTAGAGTGGAGTACTGCTGCACAATGACAGCCCCTTTCAAAGCTGGAGAAATTGCTGACCTGGAGAGCGTGCAGAGATCCTTTACTGCTAGAATCCACTCAGTAAAACATCTAAATTACTGGGACTGACTAAAGAGCCTAAACCTGTACTCCCTTGAGCGCAGGCGGGAGAGATACATAATAATTTACACGTGGAAAATAATTGAGGGGCTGGTCCCAAACCTGCACACAGAAATAACATCACATGAGACCAGGAGGCATGGCAGGATGTGCAGAATACCCCTGTTGAAAAGCAGAGGTGCAACAGGTACTCTGAGAGAGAACTCTATCAACATCAGAGGCCCGAGACTGTTCAACACGCTTCCACTACACATAAGGAGCATAACTGGCCGACCCCTCACAGTGTTAAAGAGAGAACTGGATAAGCACCTCCAAAGGATACCTGATCAACCAGGCTGTGACTCATACGTCAGGCTGCGAGCAGCCGCGTCCAACAGCCTGGTTGATCAGTCCAGCAACCAGGAGGCCTGGTCGACGACCGGGCCGCGGGGACACTAAGCCCCGGAAGCACCTCAAGGTAACCTCAAGGTAGGACAATTTTCTGATCTTGAAAGTACTAAAAGTGACAAAGATGTAGATAGTGTGGTGATTGAAACTGAAACAGCAGGTGAGGGGTGGTTGTGGTGATGTTTATACCGCCACCCGTGCAGGCCCTGCTATTAGAAGTCGTACCGCACGTAACCCATGCACCAGTTCTGGTGAAGCCGGGATTACTGACAAAACTGCACTATTTGTAAACAGATTTACTGGAACACCAGGCTTGACTGTACCAGTACCAAGCACTCCTCTGGGAATTTTACAGTTATTTATTACGCAAGAGTGGCTGAAATATATGGTATATGAAACCAACTTGAATGCATCACAAAGCATGTCCAGTGCTTCTAACAACACAAACAATAAGTGGGATGAAGTGAGTGTAAGAGAGATTGCCAGATATTTGGGACTGACAATGTTGATGGGCATTGTGAAGATGCCAGAAATGACTATGTATTGGCAAACAGCTAAATTGTGGTATGTACCTTCATTCAAAACATTTATGATGGCAGCGAAACAATATGTAACGATTGCAAAGTATTTTCATATTCATAATACTGTAATGCCATTCCCAAAGACAATCAAGACAGACCAAGAAAAGTTAGAACGTAATGTAATATCTAGCACATCAATGTAAAACAGTATACATTCCTCAGAAAAATCTGTTTGGATGAAGGCACAATGTCATGGAATCTATCAACGTCTATCTTTCAAGGTTTATAATCTAAATAAACCTGATAAGTATGGAGTAAAACTGTACATGCTGGCTGAATTGCATACTGGTTACATTTATGATTTTGAAATGAATACAGGAATTGGGAAGACAATTCAAACGGTTATGGGCTTGATTGAACCCCTGAAGAACAAAGGTTACCATTTATATATGGGGTAACTACTATAACGCATTTCAACTTGGTGAGAAGCAGCTTGAACAAAGTGTATACACCTGTGGTACTCTCAGATTGCAGCGTGGTGCACTAAAAGATCTTCAGCTACAAGCAAAGGGTAAACTGCCAGTAGATAAAACTGTATTCAGACGGAAGGACAATACTTTTATAATTCTGTGGAAAGATTAGCGAGATGTTTCACTCATCACAACTTGCCACAGTGCAGATACACAAGAAGTGGAACAAAGAAAACGAGTACACAAACCTGACGGAACATCTTCAGTGCAACAGGTCATTGTGAACAAACCAAAAGCAATCTGTGATTACAATAACCACATGAAAGGTGTTGATCACTTCGACCAAATAAATTGAGTAGAAGAGAGATAAGAGAGCACCCGGTCCAACAACTAGGATGGCTCAGGCGGCGCATGAGCAGGCCAGAGGTGAAACAATGCACGAGACAGCTTGCGGAATGGAGTAGTAGCAGAAGTAAACCGAGCCAGTCCCTGAACCTCGGATGAATCGGGACAATATGTGTTCTTGAGGTCCAGGGACACCATCCAAGCATCCGACTCCAAAAGAAGATGGACCTGGGATAGAGTAGTCATCCGAAAGGAGGGGTAATAAACCAACGGGTTCAGACGGGACAAGACCAGAATAAGCCTGAGGTCCACGCAGTTCCGTTTTGGAACCGGAAATAGACGGGAAACTCACCTTAGGGACGAGATTGTTTCGACCACACCCAAGCGAATCCACTCCAAGACTACCTGACAGTACAGGAGAAGAGGCTTGCCCCTCCAGCCCCGAACCCCCCTGAAGGAGGAGGGGCCACCCAACGCCACCACAAGCTGCATGAAACAACCCAAAATGCCCATAAATTGTGGGGACCAGGCGCGAGCCTCCCTTCCACGGCCCCTACAATGGGATGAACCGTGAAACAGCCGACACACCTTACGAGCACCTAAGTGACACACAGGACAATCACCACTCCGAACAGAAACAGACGGTATCGAAGGCTGTTTGGCAAATCTGGCACTACAGTACTAGCCTACCATGATGGGAAGAACCCCGAGCCCTGGTATGACCCTGCTGTGAAGGTTCTCCACGAGCCCACCGGAGGACTAACAAATCTGACACAGGACGGCAATTATCTGAAGCTGCCTGCAGATACTGCACAACCGCAGACTCAGCAAACAACAATGGACAAAAGGGCGAAGACAGCCTAAAAGTCAGGGCCCGAGTGGATTCTAAAGAAGAGAGCACCGCCTGCCAACACACGAGTCGAGAAGCAAAAAACCACGAAACCGCATTCCGCAGAAGCAGCGCGAACAGCTTCAACAAAACAGACAACGCATGCACCACCGAGGGCAACGCACCAGACCCAGAGGCGGCCCCAAGTACCTCCACATCCACCTCAAGCCAGCACAAGGACAGCTCAAGGAGGGAGAAGAAGTGCATGGCCAAAGCCAACACGCCATGCATGCGCAAATCCTCCGCACCCAATGCAGCCGAAAGGGAAAGAACCTGCACACGAGGCTGAATCACACCAACATCCCGCAGAAGGGCAGGGGCGAACAAGCACGCATTGAGATGCTCAAATTCCCCCTCCCCCCTCATGAAAATCTGCAACCCCGTCTGCGCCTCCCTCCACTCAAGCATGCGGGATTGACAGAACGTATGCCAAGCCTCCAACGAGAAGAGAGGGCAGTCTGCCAACCAGGACGACTCATAACGAACCCAGTAAGGACACGAAGATCCATACACGAAGGAACGTTGCTCCATCATGAAAGCATAATCTGGGTCGCATAGGAGGTAAGCCGCAAGAGCTTCCTGCACCACATGGGACGGGATGCAGGAAGCCGAAAATCTCCGGAAGGACTGGACCGAAGAGCTAATGGGATCACAGAACCGAACCCGGGGAGGGGTAGACGCCAAATCCAATTCGTACGAGGAGGGAGCGAAATATAACCCCTCTCCTTGTAACACCAAGCCTTGCTCCAAGGGTACAAAATCCCAGGCGGGGTCCAATGGGGCCCAAGACCCCTCCCAACTCAACCCCTCCCCAGCCCCGGGAACCTCACCCTGAGAACCCAGAGTCGAGCCGTCCTCCATCCCCCCCCCCTCACCTCTAAAGAAAAGGCAAGAGCAGCCACGGGAGCAAATGGGGACGAACTGGATAAACAAATGAAGGGGAAGGACAAGGAGGGGCAGACGGAACCAAAATCGAAGCAACTCCCACCCCCAAATCCAGGTCCCTATAACCAAAACGGGGCAGTCTCGGGGCATCCGGGGAAGGAACCAACATATCGTGTTGCAAAGATCCTCGATATTGCTAATTTTCGTTTTCGGAGTTCTGTTCACTCATTCAGCTCTTTCAGTAGCAATATTTTCACCAGAATAGGGGTTTGTTCTGGAGCACCTACCTTTCTGGGTGACAAACCCAGTCAATGGCAGACATAGAATGCTCCCAAGCACACGGGAAGGGGGGGGTTCTATAGGCCATTGCTCCTCGTGCCTCTGAGGGGGGCCAGGTTCTGGCTCGTGGTCCCTGGTAGGCAAGAACTCCATGCACATTGACTGATGCCAGAAAGCTAATATATCCATATCAGCCTGGATAGCTCCAGGAAGCCAATGGGGCTCCCCTAGAAAAAATATACAGTATTGTACTTTAGTACAGTTCCTACAGGAATTGAGGCATCTGGGGATTAATGAAACTAAATTTTCAAATCCTAAAAAAATATAAAACAGTATAATTAAAAATGCTTAAATGAGGTTTAAATAATCTTAATCCTTTACATAAAGGTCTAATTTACCTTTCAAAACATTTGTGACTGCATGGAAATAAAATTTGCCTTCATACAATGAAGAAACAAAGCCAGTATTACCTACCAAATATCTCTGAGGGTTATTTTAAATGCTTTTAAGAACCCAGTGGTTAAATAACTATTTACATCTGTAAATGGGCATCATTTTGTGCAAGAAATGAACACGCACATTGAAAATGTTAAACAATTTGACACAACCGACATAACTTACTTGAGCAAGGTATGGTCTTCTCTCTGTGACATTATATTTGACCCAAGCCATGACAGCACTGAACACCTGCTCCTCAGAGTGCACATTGAGCTCATCACTGGAGATAATATCCATCAGCTGATTGACTGGCAGTTCCATAAACTCTTCACTTTCCATCACCTGAAAAAAAAATATGGCCAATAGTAAAAACCAATAATCACTGTGTCTTTTTGAATAACATGTTGACAAGTGATACACAAACTCTTAATTGTCTTTATTTTATCACCTTCAAAACAAAATGAAACAATTAAATATGTAGTGTACTGGAAGTTCCTATATTCCTACAACATGGTGGTAATGTTTGTTGCATGGTAATAATGTCTGACAATCCTTTTAGTTTCCTAATTTCAAGTTAATAGAAAGCCCTTAAACTGTAAAAAGAGTGCTTTTCTTTAAAACCTTATGAAAATAAAACCAGCGTTGAATGTAATGAAACGCCATTTTCTGGGTGAGTCCCGGAGGCTCCCTGGAGCTTTACCGGCTGATATGCTAATGTCAGACTTTGGCATCAGTCATGTGTATGGAGTTCTTAGGCCTACCGGGGACCACGGCCAGAACCGGGCCCCCTCAGAGAGGCAAGGGGAGCAATGGCCTATAGAAGCCCCCATGTAGTTGGAAGCATTCTATGTCTGCCATCGACCGAAACAGGCACCCAGAAAGGTAAGCGCCTCAAAACAAACCCCTTGTTAAAAGGGGTTTGTTTAACTTGTCTGGTTAAAATTGCTACCAAAAACAGAACTAGTGGATAGAACTCCATAACCGAAAACAAGCAAACTAGTGTGACGTCACACACCGCCGCGCCGCTGTCTGCGCAGCTCCCCCCTCCCCGGGAGGGGAAAGGGGGAGCCCCAGACCCCCCACACCGGCTACCCACACCTCAGTTCTTGAGGCTGGATGTCAAAAACGCGAAAAACCGCCGACCGGAGGGAGGGAGGGTTGCCGGGGAGCCTCCGGGACTCACCCAGAAAATGGCGTTTCATTACATTCAACGCTGGTTTTCTGGGGGGAGCCCCGTCGGCTCCCCGGAGCTAACTACCCACAGACAGAAAAAGAGGGACTTACCCGGGAGGCGGTCGTCGCTCACTCCTCAACTCGAAGCCGAGACAACTGGCTGCAACCGCCGACCCAAAGCAACACAGGCCCGACGAGGCCCAGGGACATTCACAAGGTAACGAGCAGCCAGGACCCTGTTCGACCGCCAAAATCCCCGCGCCCGAATATCAGACCAAGACATATTCCCAAAGACGGCAGCAAGAGCCGCGAACTTACGAACGTCATGGGCACGGGGATAGACCGCAGGCTGGCTGGACTTAATAACCCTGCGGACGACCTGAGAGACCCGAACCCGCGAACAGGGAAGAAGGGAAACCGGATCAACCCACAGCGCGTCCCCGGACACAGAAGCTGTGGCGCGCAAATAACGGCGAAGCGCCGCAACCGGACACAAAACATGATGCACCCCCGGCCTGACCAACCAAGCATCAACCACCCATGGACCCCTCCGGAACGCAGCAGTCTCATTCTTCGCCAGAAAAGAAGGAGACGGCTGCAAACGAACAAAACAATCACCACGACCAAAAGAGCAGAAACCCCTGCGCCGGAGGAGAGCATGAAGCTCCCCTACCCGACCCGCAGAGGCCAAAGCCAACAAGAAAAGTGCCTTGGAAAAACAATCCTGGACCGAAGGGGCCACAACGAAACGAGGAGATGAAAGGAAAGCGAGCACTCTGTCCAAAGACCAGGATGGCTCAGGCAACGTATGTGGCATCACATTGATCTTATTAATGGCAATGTGATGCCTCACTACAGACAAGTGTTGCATAGTGAAAAACAATCTTCAATGGAATGTTTCCTAGTGAGAAAATTATGCAGCAAGCCATAACCAGGTCCTGGTATGCAGGCAAAACATCCCAGAGAGAGCACCCCAGAGAAGTCCTCACTGCCTGATGTTATAACAGAAGGGGACTCCCCTTCCAAACAGTAACACCTCTCCTCCTCCCCCTCCTCGCCATCTTCCATACGCCAACAGGAGTCATCAGTAAAGGTAAGTAATAACTTGTACATACTTTTGTAGGGAAGATTTGAGTGAATTAGGTATAAAATTTACTTTGAAGTTAAATTTTTGGGGGAGTCAGGAACGGACTTAATTCATTTCCTATTATTTCTTATGGGGAAATTCGCTTTAGTTTACGAATTTTCGGGTTACGAACCATCTCCAGGAACGGATTAAATTCGTAAACCAAGGTACCCCTGTACATAGATGGTGAAATACTAAAGAAACTATTCATGACTTTTGTGAGACCAAAATTGGCATATGCAGCAATTGTATGGTGTCCATATCTCAAGAAGTACATCAATAAATTCGAAAAGATGTCAAGGAATGCTACAAAATGGCTTCCAGAACTGAAAAATAAGAGTTACATGGAAAATCTGGGTCAATGTTCTGAACAACTAACTGCTTTATGAATGACTTCTCGGACTGCTACTAAGTCGGGAACCCCTGTACTGGTAAGCAGGAATTTTATTGAATATAGAAAACATTTTACTGAATAAAGGAAGGCAGAAAGTGGATTTTTTAATGTCTCTGGCATCTAAGTCTGTTTTTCCCATATACTGTACCTTAAGGCTTGATTTGCATTAAACTTTTTATTTACATCATCAAATTTTGCATCAAATTATTTACATTTTATTTTCATTATTATATTTACAGTACTGTATACACAAACAGGAATGTAGTCCCTGCAAAATCAAGAGCCACCTACAGTCACTCTAGGATGGATTCAGCTTTTCTTCATTGCCTCCCAAGCACCAGTCTGACCCAGCAGGAATGGGTAATAAGATCCTAATAACATTCCTGCTGTGCTAATGTACGATGTCACATTGCTCTGACTATCATGAAGAAGTCCAGGGGATACCTCAGAAAATTATGATAATTGCACAATCAAGAGCTAACTGTATATTCAATCCTTATACTATAGTAAAATATAATAATTTTCACCTCTTGGAAATTATGCTGAGTGAACTTGTCAGCTATACGGAGGAGATCTCTGCAGGAGTGTGTGTCAGCAAATGCACGGATTCCAAGACAATTGGAAGGATGCAATTGCTGCTTGAGGAACTCGCAACATACATCCTGAATTTCTTGCATTTGTAGTAAACATGCTGTAGGGAAAACAGCACATTTTATTACCCAAAAAAAATAGACTTTGCTGCTGCTTTATATTTTACTCAATATTACATATCTGCAATATTTTACAGCAACAATTTTTAATTGTAAATATTGGTATCAACATTAGAGCTAAATAAAATGTCTCGCTTTGTATAGAAGCCATCTCACATTATACAGTATCCACTCAATTTAACGGCCTCTTTTATACCGATCTGCCGGTAATAACGACTGGTTTGGGAGACCGGTATTTAGAGCCTCATATAACGGTCTGGCGGTCGATATTACCGAAGGTCGGTATTGGGTTTGTCTTGGTATCAGAGGGTCCTCACATGGCAAGCAGGCCGCCTACCCCTTTCAGCCCCTCCCTCACCCTCACTGAACCTCTCCCCCCACACCCTCACTTTCTGCCTCCCCCCACTCCCCAAGATTCCTTCTGGGAAATGGCTCAGTAGACTGCCAGCCAGCCAGAGACAGCCTGGAGAATCTCCATCTAATAAAGCATTCATGAAACAAGTATTTTATAACTTTATTTCCCTAATATTATTACTAAACAAGATCTGCAAGCAAAAATATATATGATGTACATCCAGAATTTAATTAAGAAACATCTGGTTAACTGGGTCAAGTGTTAGGCTTATCTCTTCCCTTCCCCACCACTGACACCCCCCCCACCCCCACCCATACTTCCCATACACACGCTGTCTGCTTCACTTCAACATCCATTGTGCTCCATCCCTACCTCCCTCCATCCAACCATCCCTCCCTCCTTCTCAGCTCCCTCCCTCCCTCCTTCCCAGCTCCCTTCCTCCATCCCTCCTTCCCAGCTCCCTTCCTCCATCCAACCATCCCTCCCCTCCATCCCTTTGTCCTTCCTTCCCTTCCTCCCTCCCTCCCTCCTACCCTTTCTCCATCCCTCCATCCCTGCCTCCTTCCCTCCATCCCTTCGTCCCTCCTTCCCTTCCTCCTTCCTTCACTCCCTCCCTCCATCTCTTCCTCTCTCCCTCCTTCCTTCCATCCCTCCCCTCCACCCCTTCCTCCCTCCCTCATTCCCTCCCTCCATCTCTCCCTCCTTCCCTCCCCTCCCCTCCCCTCCATCCCTTCCTCCCTCCATCCCTCCTTCCTTCCATCTAAACATCTGGTTGTGAGCTGGTCCCTTCCCCCACCAACGACACCCCTTTCCCCCAAAACTTCCCATACACACGCTCTCTCTGCTTCACCTGAACAACCATAGCACCATCCATCCATCCATCAATCCATCCCTCCATCCATCTCCATCCTACCATCCATCTCCATCCACTCCCTACCTACCTACCACCCAGCCTCTGCCTGCCAGCCTCCCTCCATGCCTACCACCCAGCCTCCCTCCATGCCTACCACCCAGCCTCTGCCTGCCTCCCTCCCTCCCTGCTGCCTCTGCCTGCCTACCTCCCTCCCTGCCTCTTGCCTGCCTGCCTCCCTCCCAAGCTCTGCCTGCCTGCCTCCCTCCCTGCCTACCACCCAGCATCTGCCTGCCTCCCTCCCAAGCTCTGCCTTCCTCCTTGCCTCTCCCTCCCTGCCTACCTCCCAGCCTCTGCCTGCCTACATTTCAGCCTCTCCATCCCTCCCTTCCTGCCCATCCACCCACCAGTCAGCCATCACTGACACAACAAGTGCATTTGGAGCCGACATGGTGCACGGATGTTCCTTGATTGTGCCGATATGTCCAACAAAATCACGGAATGAATACTCCAGCCTCATGACAAATCAAAACAATGTGCCGTGAATCTGTGACGTCACAGGGTAGAAGGCACTAGAGTGGTGAACCCAGTGGCTGTCTGTATAAAATATATCTTACCTGAACGTTACTTGAAAAATTACCGACACTTAACTTCGGAAATACCGGAGCTCCGGAAATAACAACCAAGGTACAGCCCCTTATAGGCCGTTAAATCGAGTGGATACTGTATTCCTTAAATTGGTTAACACTTTGAACTTTTATCTAGACAATGCAATTAAATTAAAAATTAAAAAAAATTACAGATAACAAGATCACTGTCTGCTAAGAAATTAATTAAATATTTGATTATAAAACAAAAATGTTGTACTGACCTGCAGGTAGAAGAGTTTGTACATTGGACTCTTCTATTGTGATTTCTGAGGTGTAGCAGAAATTAACTAGCAAATCTACTGCGTGCTCATCAATGTCACGTATTGGCACCTCTGTTTGTCTTGCCTCTAGAAGTTCAGACGTGAACATTGCATGGAAATATGGACTGCATGCAGACAAGATAACTCTGCAAAGAAAATGAGATGTTACTGTAATTAATGCAACTTTAAAAGTAAATACAAATCTGAAATCAGAACTGCAGAGCATTATCCTCAAAAATTTTGTAGTAACATAAATATATATTTTGAGCATGTTTAAAATATTCTGAGAGAGCTATTCCACTACCGACAGATTTGAATGTACGCTGTACTCTCATCGGACCTCGTAACGCACCCAGTATAGGGAAGAGGAACCGAACTCAAAAGAGGCGGGTTCAGTATAGAGGCGAATTCCAGGTCTCACAGGAGAAAACCACCAAGGGCAGGTGTTGTTTTGCAGTTCCTCTCTCATTCCTTGATAATCTCCTCGATGGTAATCTAGAAATTCATCATGATGGACCTTTATGTGGGTTTCTATGTTTCTAGTCCATCTTAAAATATGGTGATCACATGAGGAGGTTAGCTTTTCCCCCTACCTCTATTTGATCAATCATGCCGTCTTCTGATATTAGTACAAGATCTAAAATGCTGTTACCTCATGTGGGCTCTACTGCATGCTGTATGAGAAAAAGAGTCCTGACCAAGGTCTAGAAATTTTTCTCCTGCTTGTGATGTTAGATTTACCCAATCTATGGTCTCATTATTAAAGTCCCTCATTATTAGGGGTTTGGGTTTCTGATGCCGCATTGATTACATTATGCAGATCAGCAACTTCCTCTGCTGCTGCTGTGTCAGCTCTGTAGCATACTCCCACTGTCATTTTGCTACAATCTTGAGCTAGTATGTTGCTCCATACTGAATCTGAGGATCCCAGGTGTTCAGTTCCTCATTGTTGGTTGCATCCAGGTCCTCTCACACACAGCATTACTCCACCAAATGAATGGAAACAGCCTAAAAAAACTGAAAAGTATAAAACTAAAAATGCAACTCTCAAGCACCATACTGTGGAGCACAAGTAAACCAGGAAGAATCATAGACCCAACCGGGCATTTAAGTTGGATGGACTACCTTGGTGTACCAGCTAGGTCATGCAAACCAGTGTGCCCTACCAGTCATGATTAACTCCAGACCCAGCAAAAAGACAGTCCCAGACAACCAGTTTACCTGATGGGTGAGGGCCACCAGAAGCAAGGGGATCCCCCTAAGGGAGTGAACCCCAAATATTCCAGGGAAGAGAACCCTGACAGTGCAAGGGCAGTACTCGAGGAGCACACAGGAAAGTAAACCCTGAGCACATGCAGCTACACACACACTAAACTCCTGGCTCATGCTGCACAAACGTACGCAGGAAAGGCCTCAAATTCAAAACACCGCTTAGCTGATGAAAGGAGATTGGAGCCAGAGTGAACTGAGCGGGCGACCAGGCACAAATACATCAGGATGAGAAATGGTGGTGGAGCAGCTGGATGACCCGGTCTGCCTCCCACTTCCCGCTAAATGAGAGGTGAGGTAGGGTCGAAACAGCTCGTGCCGTTTCACAAATTTTCTGCTGTTTGTTTACATTGCAGGGGGAGTTATTTTGGCTGATTTGAGTCTGCTGTCTGGTTATCTAACCAAGCAGTGGTTTGTTTTATTTCACTGAATTTCTGGGTGCCTTCCCGGGGGCATTCGAATGGTTTTGGAAAAGTTGTTCAATGTCAACCAATATTTTTTGACTAGTTGTATATGAAAAGGGCTGCAATTGTTCCAAGTTTCAAAACTGCAGCATAAATAGAAAGGGGCATTTTTTTTTTTCCAACGAATTTTACACATTTTCAAGTTTAAATAAACAAACACACCTTTCAGATATAATCATTCTATGACACTTTTCCGACACATTAGCATATAATAAAGGATTGGTAGTGAGATAGTTTCCAAAACATCTTTAGTTTTCCTAATACAAATAGTCAAAGTTCCCCCAAAAAATTATGCAAATATGTCATGCTTATTGCTATTATAAAATCTATAAATGAACTTAGGAAAAAAAGCTCACTACCAATTTTAGAGACATACAGTGGTACCTCGGAACACGAGTGTCTCTGTATGCGAGTTTTTCGGAATATGAGCAGGATTTCCTCGGAAAATGTGTCTCGGAAGGCGAGGGTTACCTCGGAACACGAGTTTGTTGATACGTGTACAGGCCGACTAGCGCACGGTGGCACGGCGATTGCACCTCAGTTTACCAGTGTCTCGCGCCCAGTGACTATCCCACCTGAATTCTTCACAAGGATTTACAGTTTTTTGTCGGTTTTTTGGCCATTTGAGCATAAAAGTTGTCATTATATATCTTGCCATGGGTCTCAAGAAAGCCATTGATAAGGTTCAACCTAAGAAAATAGCTGTGAGTAGAGGATGTCCCTTCTTGATTAAGAAAATGTGTGAAGTATGGGAAGAACTGCAAAGTTTTGTTGAAAAAACTCACCCAGATAAAGCTGTAGCAGGCCGTTGCATTGACCTTTTAAATGACAATGTGATGTCTTACTACAGACAAGTGTTAAAATGTAGGGAAAAACAAGTGTCTTTAGACAGATTGTTAGTAAGACACACAAGTCCTAGTGGTATGCAGGCAAAATGTGCCAGAGTGTGCATACCAGTGAAGTCCTCACTGCCTGATGTTATAATGGAAGGAGACTCCCCTTCCAAACAGTAACACCTCTCCTCCTCCCCCTCCTCACATCTTCCATACACAAACAGCAGTCCTCAGCAAGGGTAAGTAATAACTTGAACATAGTTTTGTAGGTTTATTTAGATGAATTAGGTATAAAAATTTAGTTTGATGTGGGGTTTTTGGGGTAGTCAGGAACGGATTAATTCATTTCCCATTATTTCTTATGGGGAAATTAGTTACGGAATACGAGTTTTCGGAATACGAGCCGTCTCCAGGAACGAATTAAACTCTTAAACTGAGGTACCCCTGTACACTTTACATATAAGGTGTAAGTTTCATGTAAATTGAATAAAAAATATAAAAGTTATTTGAACGTTTATGTTACTTGAAAATAAATACAAAAATAATAGTTGAAGGTGCTGCCATCTGTGGCTGAGGTTGACATCAACCAGTTTTCTCCAAAATTGGCACCATTACAGATAGGCTTATGTGCAGTCAGGTGTATAAGTTTCATGCAAATTGTCCGATAAAAAAAGAAAAAAAAAAAAAAAAAAAAAATGAAAAAAAAAAAAAATTAACTTAAATTTTTTTCTTATAAAACTAATTATAATATTTTTTTAATATATGCTATTGTGATAGCTGAGTCATAGATATGATTTCAGTTGACACTTGTGTTTGATAATTGTTTTTGACCATTTTGGAATAATTTTGACACCTACTTCAATATTTTTGTTCTCCCTTCCTATTTATGCTCCGATGCTGAGACTTGGACCAGATGAAACTCTTTTCAAGTACAATTCGTCAAAAAAGTTTGATTGAAATCGAACCAGTTTTCATTTATTGCATATTTTGGGCAAATTTGGAAGTAACGGTTACATCAACCGTTACATCAACGAATTGATGTAACGGTTGGTTAATTTCTGGCTGTCATAAATTTACATAAATTTTTTCATAGGGCCACTGCTCCCTGCACCTCTCTGAGGGGGGGGCCAGGTTCTGGTTTGTGGTCCCCCAGTATGTCATAAGAACTCTGCGACCGACGGCACCTTGTAGTCTGGCACTATATTGGCATAGTAGCTTTAGGGAGCCACAAGGGGCTCCCCCCAGAAAAGTGTGTTTTTTATCATATTGGCAAACCTGCTATATGAATATCATTCATCACAGTCACAGGCAGTCATAGGTCACTGCACATACATGCCAAAATTCCAGTAGTGAATTCAGTATAATGAAATCTCTCTTCCTGGCAGGTCCATTGATGGCTCTTCAAGCTACCCACCTCGGGCTCACCAAACTTTCGATACCGCATCAGGCTCTAGGATTATCATGTGCCTATTGGAAGCCTGGACCAAAATTTGATGCCATCAATAGAGGCAAGGAGACTCTAGACATCAAACAGGTTCAAATTACCATTACTGTACAGTATTTTGAAGAAAAAATCACCAATTGTATAAGGCTTGTGACCAGGTACTGGTGAAGGTGATACCATATGGTGGTAGTTGGCAGCAGCAGCCACATGGGAAATTAAGTGTGGTCAAAGTGCTACTTGGTACTCCCAGTGATACCAACTAAAATTTGGTAAAGCTTCCGAGTACTACAGTATTTACGAGCGATCTTACTGTTGTCACTCTTGGCCAGACCTAGCCGTTTTCCAGTGATCCCTAGCATCAATATGACCAGGTAGGGATGCTTGAAGAAAATCCCTGGTGTAACAGTGCAAAATGTCACCTGCAAAATCTTAAAGGTAGCAAGCAAGCAATACAGATAAAATATAAATAAGTAGAGGAAATATTAGTGACAAATATATGATAAATTGACCTGCATGCAATATTAAATAAATATGCTTCCAGTGAAATATTAAAACAACAGTACTTTCAGTTTTAGCCAAGATGTTTATAAAAAGTATAAGACAGAATAGACACAAACCTGTGAGCAAAGATCTTGCGGCCTCCCACAATGAGTACAACATCGCACAACTCTCTTCTTTTCTGTAGCATATTTATGTTTGCCAAAGCCAACTTGGGATGCTTGTCTGAAGTGTAACGCAAACCTGTTGGCGACGGAGGACCTCCAATGGAGGTCTCTCCAGCAACCACCACTCCATCATCTCCGACAGCAACTCTGCCGACGCCTGTCTGCCCGACTCGCAGATTCATCATGGTTTCAGTCAAACCTTCCATACTGGTAAAGGAATATATAGTAAAGAATATATTACAATATTTTCTAAAGAATACTGCTTATGCATTAATTCGGTTTATAAATCTCCAATAAAGATTTGCAAGAGCAATCACGAAAACCCTCTTCTGTATATTTCAGACCAACCTGTCCTCTCAAATAATACATCACATTTTGTACGTTATGGTCCTTTGTATTTTTGTATTATACAAAATACAAAGTACTGTACTGTGAAAAGCAGCAGCACACAAATATCTACATTTTCTATACATTGCTAGATTAGGTTAGGAGGGTTGCTTGGGTCAGAATGTTTCTAGTTACGTAGACTGTATAATGTACGTTATGGCAAATCAAGAGAACAGGCTGTTCAGACAGCCTACCCATAAACCTTTGTGACATATCACTATCACACAAGAGCTTGGCTCAATTGTATATAGTGCATAAACTCCATTTTACCCTATTATATTACATTGGTAATAATCGTGAACAAATAAATTAACTCAGACCTATTCATTACAATATTTCAATATCAAAATAATAATCTTACCATACATGAAGTTTTAAATAACATTTTATCTCAAATTCCTATTTTATATAAATATTTCTTGTTTTTCCTAGTACAATAGTCAAAATTTATATTTACATATACAGTACAATACTGTATTATACAGCATACAGTACTTTGAGAAGACTGTACTGCCCTCCATCCCCATACTATGGAAAACCTCTTGGCAACTATTAATTGATGCGAATGAATCGCTACAAACCACGAGGAAGCAACAGGAGTGCACGACATACATGCTGCGTGAAGTTCCTTTCCCCTCTGTATTCATGATGCTTCCTCACAACTTCACAGTCTTCTACAACATCAAACTAAATTTGCACTAGAATTCTAACTATGTTTTTCTTGGCACTACATATATAGAAATAAAGAACTGAAAATTACCATTATTAAGTAACATTCACAGTAGAATAAAATGTGTTCATCTTATTTCTCTATTGAATGTGTAAATTAAATATTTTTCCTCAGTTACATAAATGTGATTGATTTGTATTTTTTAAAATACATTACATAATTTTGTTACAATACTCAACTTCAATGTTATTTCAATATTTTTTCTTATTTTTTTTTAGTACAATTTTCACTGCATATGAATTCAGTACAGTATTTTAGATACACAGCACTGTACTATAGGCCATGTCAGTTTCTTAAATCTACAGTGTCACAGATAATAATATGAATAAGAATATGCAATCAGCCACACAAAAGTGCTCTTAACTCGTATCTATAGTGATGAGCATGCAACATCAGGAGAAAATAAACAAGTGAAATTCTACAATTTCTTCATCAGGAAGACTATTTTGGCACTTGAAAATAAAGAATTATCACCATACCTGAAAAGCACATGCAGGTACATATATCATCATCATCACAACTAAGCTACCACAACCCACTAGTAAATAATTACTCTGGTAAGTTACTCTCATATTATTCCCAATTATACTAACCATAGCAATATAGCATAAGGTTATTTGCAGAAATTAGAGACAAATTAACTATTGATTTTTACTATTGATTGTACGTTAATTATGACACCTTTAATAATGCTTCACAATATTTTATATACATAGTAGAGTATATTCAGAATGGTATTGAAACAATGCATCTCCTAGCATAAGAGGGCAATACAATTTTTGTTACTAGCAATATATGCCTTCGTAAGCCTGCCGTAAGCCTCATTAACTGATATTAGTACTGTACATGTACAGAAATGTTTGTTCTAATATTAATTAAAAATTATTTACAGCAAGGTACCCTGAATATAAAAATATTTTCTTGATCTTAAGAACTGTATTACTATACAGCAATATCCATTGCTTTTAAATATGGAGAGAAATAGAAGCTAGAGTTAGAAGCAATGAAGGAGAACAGGGGATTCCTAGACATATCATTTAAGATGTTCTTAACACTGCTACTGCCTACATTTAACTGGACATTTGTAAATATTAAAGACTCATGGTTAATGATAACTTTTGCTTTTTAAATCTTCTAGATGCAATGTTAAGTGTATCCTGTTCAGCCTTTCATGGCAAGAACACAAAACTAAGTATAGGATATAGTACATACCAGAAATAATTAAGTACTGGGAAATATAAGTGAGCTTTAATGCACTTCACAATGGTCGGCACACAAATATAATATCATTTACTTAGTATACAGCATTGTTCAAGTCACTGGCAAAGCTGTGATATTCTTTGGAGAGTTGCTGCCAGACACTGAAATTAAAGAGATTTCTGGTAAACCTGTGCAGTGTTAGTACTGAAGTAAAGAGCTGCTTTATTTGCAAGACTACACACCTGTAGTTTGACACCTTGTAGTCAATCCTACATGATGGACAATTATGGTGGACAATTCATAATTCTGGTAATATGGTGGACAATTCTGTCCACCATATTACCAGTTGGGGTGGGTGATGGTTTGTGTATGTAGTTTTTATGTATGTGAGTATTAGTTTGTTTGTTTGTTTATTCAGCCTAATGTTGATCCATTAATTATGTTCACGTTCCATTAGGCTAGAGAGATGAAAGCATTGCAAACAGTGTTGAGAAATTCAGTACCTAGTAAATAAATTGTGCTCCCACAATTGCCATATGCACTCCTGCCACCCATGTTCACTCTCACTCCCAATAAACTTATACTATCTTTCACTGGTTCTGAGGTTCAACACCTCGGCAGTCTGGTAAGAGACCAGGCTGCCGGTCAGAGCAGCCCGATCAGAGATACCCGGTCAGCCCAGAGCAGATACTGTAATGCCAAAGAAAATTGAAGAAGAAATCGATTCTTTTTTCTACAAAGTGATAGGGGTAGACAAACCAGTAAAGTGGTACATAAAGGCAAACCAACAAAAGGATTAGAGAGAGGGGGAGTGAAGAATAAGGAGAGGGGAACAAATTCCTGAAAATAGTATACACCAACATAGATGGAGTGAGATCAAAGATACTGGAATTAAGTGATGTAATACGGCTGCAGACACCAGACATTGTTGCACTAACGGTGACAAGACTTGAAGATGATATTTTAAATGAGGTCATATTCCCAAGAGGCTACTCAGTCTGGAGACAGGACAGAAAAATTAGGAAAGGTGGTGGCATTGTTGTGCTGGTGAAAGAACACCTAAAGGTAAACGAAATAATAATTGCCAATCCACAAGAAGTTGACATAATAGCACTAGAGATCTGCAATCAGGATGATAAACTAACGATCATAAATGCATATAGTCCTCCGCCAAGCAACACATGGACAAAGGAGGAGCTAGATAATAAACGAGAGGGTCTTATAACAATAATGAGAGAAATTATAGTCAGAGCTGATAAAGATAGATCAGGACTGTTGGTTGTCGGCAACTTCAACTTAAAATCCATAGACTGGGAGGCATATGAAGCTAGAACGGAGGATTTTTGGACTTGTAGATTCGTAAACCTCATCCTGGAAGCATTCATGTTTCAATATGTTAAACAAGCTACGAGGATGAGGGAAGGGGATGTTCCCTCCATGCTGGATTTTATATTTAGCAGGAAAGAGGAAGAGACATTTGACATTCAGTACCTCCCTCCCTTAGGTAAAAGTGACCATGTCTTATTGGGAATAAAGTATGCTATGCGTTATAATTTGAAAAAAATGAGGTTGAAGCAGTTGAAGACCCTGATTTCAGGAGAGGTCATTATGGGGAACTCAGACATTTCTTTAAGGAAATTGACTGGAAAGACTTGCTGTTAGGACGTGAAGTAAATGAGATGTATGTCAAGTTTTGTGAAATATATGATAAAGGCACAACAAAATTTATTCCAAAGCAGAGATGCAGAACTTGGAAACACGATTGGTTCGACAGAAATTGCGAGTGGGCCAGAGACCAAGAGATACATAAATGGAATCAATATAGGAAGAGGTCAAACCCCCAAACATACCAGCGATACAAAGATGCGAGAAACAACTACACGGCAATGAGGAGAGAGGCAGAAAGAAATTTTGAAAAAGGAATTGCGGAGAAATGTAAAACAGAACCAGGTCTATTCTATTAATTCATAAACAACAAACTGCAGGTAAAGGATAATATTCAGAGGTTGAAAATGGGAAATAGATTCACAGAAAATGAAAAGGAAATATGTGAAACATTAAACAAAAAGTTCCAAAGTGTGTTTGTACAAAATGAACCAGGGAACTGGTTCAGGGAATCAGACACAATAAGAATTCCAGAGAACAACATAGAGCACATAGAGGTGTCTAGAGATGAAGTGGAGAAAATGCTAAAGGAGCTAAGCAAGAACAAAGCAGTTGGTCCAGATGGAGTTTCACCATGGGTTCTGAGAGAATGTGCACCTGAGCTCAGCATTCCACTACAACTGATTTTTCAGGCATCCCTGTTTACAGGAGTTGTATCTGATGTGTGGAAAAAGGCTAACATAGTTCCAATTTACAAAAGTGGCAGCAGGGAAGACCCCCCTAATTATAGACCAGTATCATTGACAAGTGTAATAGTCAAAATATTAGAAAAAATAATTAGAACTAAATGGGTAGAACACCTAGGAGAAAAACGATATACAGTAGTATCAGACAGACAGTATGGTTTTCGATCTGGAAGATCCTGTGTAACGAATTTACTCAGTTTCTATGATCAAGCCACAGAGATTTTACAGGAAACAGATGGTTGGGTTGCTTGCATCTATCTGGACCTCAAAAAGGCTTTTGACAGAGTTCCACATAAGAGGTTGTTCTGGAAACTGGAACATATTGGAGGGGTGACAGATAAGCTTCTGGCATGGATGAAAAATTTACTGATAGAAAAATGAGGGCCGTAATCAAAGGCAATGTATCGGATTGGAGGAATGTCACAAGTGGAGTACCACAGGGTTCAGTTCTTGCACCGGTAATGTTCATTGTCTACATAAACGATCTATCAGATGGAATACAGAATTATATTAACATGTTTGCTGATGATGCTAAGATAATAGGGAAGATAAGAAACCTAGAAGATTGTCATGCCCTTCAAGAAAACCTGGACAAAATAAGTATATGGAGCACCACTTGGTAAATGGAATTTAACACTTTGGCGTACCCCGCGCGCCACCCCTCATCTGTGCGATTTGGGTCCCAGGGTGTCACGGGAGCTCACGTAAATTCTGAAAAGTGTATACTCTCTTCAACTTTGTCACCTTAATTCTTGTCCTACGAGATTAAATTTGGTATCATTGTGTTTGCAATAGAATTCTCTACAGCACACTAAATGCATATAAACTCCAAAAGCCCGGCTAATTACTCGCAGCAAACAGAGAAAGTGCGAACGAGTTACCCAGGAGCACGCAAACGCGATAAAATGTTTTCACTATTTTCAGTCTGGTCACCTCAATTTTCGTCCTAGGTCTTTCGTTTTGGTCTCAATGGGTTCGCAATAGAATTCTCTAGAGGAACATTAGCATATAAAATAAAAAACCTGGTCACACTCCAACCGCCGACGAGTTGAAGACGGGCCTAAATGCATATAAACTCCAAAAGCCCGGCTAATTACCCGCAGCAAACAGAGAAAGTGCGAACGAGTTACCCAGGAGCACGCAAACGCGATAAAATGTTTTCACTATTTTCAGTCTGGTCACCTCAATTTTCGTCCTAGGTCTTTCATTTTGGTCTCAATGGGTTCGCAATAGAATTCACTAGAGGAACATTAGCATATAAAATAAAAAACCTGGACACGCTCCAACCGCCGACGAGTTGAAGACGGGCCACGCGTTAGCCGCGAGTGAGCGCTCAGACGCCTTCCAGCTACACTCCCAATTCCCGCCCTTTTCAAGCCTTTCTTTCGCAATTTTCTTCCTGGAAGGGCCTTGTTCATGATCACTATCCATCGTGGAGTAAGCGTAGATAGTTTCTAAAGCCGCAGTAAGAAATATAGCCACGGAAAATAGCCGAAATGTTCACACGTTTGAGATGCGAGGGGAGGCGACATTGGTCATAACAGTGGAGCGAAAACAATGGGCCGACGGCGTGTGCTGAGCCGCCTGCGGGCCACGAGGTGCAACAAAGAAAAAGGGAAGACATCAGCGCGCATTTTAAAACCAGTCCCAAAAAATCGGATAAAAACCTGATTTTTGGCGATTATTTAACCCTTAACATGCTCGGGGTTTAACATCCTGTCATCCCCACAGGCGCATGTCATTGTGAAAAAAAAAAAATTATTTTTTCTTCCTAACCTGTTAATTTGTGTTCACTGATCACGGGAAAAATAATAAAAAAATCGTAAGTGGCATATATTGCCTCTATAGGGCGGGGAAGTCTGGCAAATTATAGGCGCTGACTCAGCGTGCGTCCCAGGCGGTCTGTTGCTCGCAAGCTGTCAGGCCGGAGTTGCCACAGAGATAATTACCGAATTATTTCAATGTCTCTGATTGATTTTTCATACTTTTTTGCTGTAATATTATTCAATAGTGTGTAGTTTGATATATTTATATAATAAAACGAGTGAATCATTGCTGTACTCAAAAATATAGTGTGCATATTGTTGATTCAATTATGTTCATCAAACAGTGAACAAATACTTTGTCGGTTATTACATTATAAGCATAAGTTATATATAAGTATCTGCATGTTTTGTTCACTATAACGAACCACTAAGTAGCTATTATGAGTCAAAAAGTAACGAGGAGTGACCGCCGTTTACCAGCCAGCCACTCCCGCCCTCCCTCGTCATCTGACTCACTCACATTCTCCTCCCACAATAATGTTTTTGCTATAATTCACTATATACAGACATTATATATAAGTATCTACATGTTTTGTTCACCATAACTGTACATCTAAGCTTGTATGGTGAGTAAAGACAAAGATGTGGCTACTCACACAGTCAGCTGATCGGCGGCCGCCCTCAAGGCCAGACGCACTAATATTTCTCCTCCAACAATACTGTGTGGTGTTATTACGCTATATACACACATTATATATAAATATCTACGCCACCGCCCTCACCAAAATGGCGGCTCCAAACCTTCTCTTGCTGTTTATACACTCTATACACACGTTATATATAAGTATCTACATTTGTGTTCACCATAGCGAACCACTAAGCTGGGATGCTGAGTGCAGTCAATAAAAGGTGGCCACACACAGTCAGAAGACATCGCCACCACCCTCCCTCCCACAGCATTACTCCTCCCTCCATGGCGCACAGCGCTAAATATCACCACAATCCTGCCATTATCAGAACCCTGGTCAGTTTTATCACAGTCAGGGGTCTTCTGCAATAATATCATCGCTACATAATAGCATGACCAAGTATAATTTGGCATTTTTAGGCGATGCTGTGGTCACAAGCTGAACAGCAGTGCTGTTAGCTCATGCTGCGTGCATCAGGCTTGGTTGCTCACTCAATACCGAGGCCAATAACACCCGGGAGTTTGGCCCACGATTTTTTTTTTAAATGGCGTCTGCTTACAAGAGCCCTGATGAAGGTGTGGTGAACCCCCCCCGTGTATCCGCGGGCTGTTTAAATCTTGCGTAGTACTCTAACACATCATATGATGTGATGCGCAGTTGACTGGAACAACGACCAGCACGTCATATGACGTGATGCGCACTTTAAGGGTTAAAGTGGATGACACAATGCTGCGTCATCCCCGGCATTACCGACAGTAAACGGATGACGCAATGCTGCGTCATGCCCGGGCAAAAGTGTTAATGTGAATAAATGCCATGTTATGGAATGTGGAATAGGAGAACATAGACCCCAAACAACCTATAAATTATGTGAGAAATCTTTAAAGAATTCTGACAAAGAAAGGGATCTATGGGTGGT
Organism: Procambarus clarkii; assembly: GCF_040958095.1. Classification (NCBI taxonomy): domain Eukaryota; kingdom Metazoa; phylum Arthropoda; class Malacostraca; order Decapoda; family Cambaridae; genus Procambarus; species Procambarus clarkii. The sequence continues at coordinate 17,359,416 of NC_091205.1, forward strand.
TCTAGATAGAAAACTATCACCCGAGAACCACATTAAGAACATTGTGCGAGGAGCCTATGCTACACTTTCTAACTTCAGAATTGCTTTTAAATACATGGATGGCAAAATACTAAAGAAATTGTTTACGACTTTTGTTAGACCAAAGCTGGAATATGCAGAGGTTGTGTGGTGCCCATATCTTAAGAAGCACATCAACAAACTGGAAAAGGTGCAAAGACATGCTACTAAGTGGCTCCCAGAACTGAAGGACAAGAGCTACGAGGAGAGGTTAGAGGCATTAAAGATGTAAAAACTTGAAGATAGAAGAAAAAGAGGCGATATGATCACTACGTACAAAATAGTAACAGGAATCAATAAAATTGATAGGGAAGAATTCCCGAGACCTGAAACTTCAAGAACAAGAGGTCATAGATTTAAACTAACAAAACAAAGCTGCCGGAGAAATATAAGAAAATTCACTTTTGTAAACAGTGGTAGACGGTTGGAACAAGTTAGGCGAGAAGGTGGTGGAGGCCAAGACCGTCAGTAGTTTCAAAGTGTTATATGACAAAGATTGCTGGGAAGACGGGACACCACAAGTGTAGCTCTCATCCTGTAACTACACTTAGGTAATTACTTCATGTTTTGATTAAAATTTAATATTCAAGCTTGAAATAAGTTTTCTTTTAACCACCCAGTAAATTTTCTGGAAGAACAGAATTAGGCCTATATGATAAATGTTAGGCTTAATCCTAAAATTTTGTAATGGATAAACAAAATTTGCTGTATTATAAAATTAAAATGAGAGAAAGTTCCAAAAGCTGGTAAAAATGTATGTGTTATACCATAATATATCAGTTTACAAGCTAAAGATCTTGGGATTGATTGCCGCAGGACGTGTTCATCTAGCAGTAAATATGTATCCAAGAGTTAGGATAGTGTTGTGGGGTGCATCTTGGGCAAGGTCAGTCCTTACACTCACTTCCTCCATAAGCCTTCCTCTCCCCAACAATGAAAAACCATAAAACAGGAAAAGTGCATCGTTTACTTAAAACACCCCTGACTGTATCATGCTGTAAAATACATCACCAACACCAACAATGGTGATGCAATCTTGGGTTACAGCAACCAATACTTTTAGAGGGGGGAAAAAAACAAAACAAAAAAAATGGCTACAATAGTTAACTTTTGTTGGCTGAACAAATGAAGTGTAAACGACATTGCGCGAAAGCCTCAAATTTTACCTATAACAGAAGAGGTGTATAAGGTGATGGGGTGCATCACATTACTGTTATGGGGCTCCCCAGTGAGTAAAATCTCTCAGAGTGTGAGTGGCGAGCTGCTGGCGCTGCTCATCACACCAACACCTCACACAACATCAACACTGACCTCATCAATATTTATGGTATACATCCTCATACAAACTTGGACAACTTATTTAATTTTATTTAGCAGTTTAGATTTTATATTCAGAAAAAATATTTGCATTAATTTTCTTAATTTTACTTTATTTGATTTCTTTGAACGTTTAGCCGTTATAATTAATAAATTTTAAAAAGCGTCTGCAAAATACAGAGATAAACCTTCCTAAATTTGTTATATTATTGTTATTTTGAATTTGGATTGTATATAAATAAATAAGTAATAAATATATATATATAAATATATATGAAGCATATATATACCTGTTTATATACAAATGACAACAGCAGACGACACTATTTCGTATCCCTACAGTAAAGAACACTATTATTTGTCCATTATCCTAATGAGCTATTTATCAGCTTAATTATCTTAGAATTATATTTAATGTGCATGTAAGGAGGCAAACTGTGCCAAATGCTACTAAATATTAGGTACCTGTAGGCGATGTTGAGAGTTGAGTGAACAAGTTGAGACAAGTGACTGCGACTTGGGCGTAGAGGACCTGGGATAACCCTACACTCTGCAACAAGTTTATCAGTTAACTTGTTACTAAGCAAATAACCACCACTAATTTCAACGTCAAATGAGCTAGGATTTGTGATGTTTTATGCATAGTTATAGTCTTCATTATAATGTAAGTTACATATTGACCTTATTTTTACTTTTAAAATGACACTAAAATTTTAATTTACCTGAATTTACAACTTAACCAAAGCCACTTAACACTAGTGGCCTCTTTGAGGACAGGGAGCCGGTGGCTTGTCGGTATTCCTTTCCCCCCCATTTGTCCTGGTGATTTTTATCAAGTTGGATTTTAAAGTTTAGCCGAGTTTTAGCATGTATGCCTGGGGGCGGGTAGGCGGTTCCGAGGGGTTATAACCCGGTGGGTGGGAAAGCATCTGTTCTCAGTCCACTAGCGTCTAAAATTGTTATTTGCTTAGCTAAACGAACTAGAGGGTTCAATTCCTGAACTGATTATGTGCCTCTGTAATCCTTTACACCACCGCCCATGGGATGGGTATGGGGTGCATAATAAAGAAAGAAATTGAGCCCATCCTCCTAAGGTTTCCCAACATTAAGAAACTGGCTTATTAAAGTGCCCTTATCCCAACTTACCAGAGGACCCAAAACAGGACGGTATGTCAATTTCACGAGCCGCTACCATTTTCTAGTACAGTACGATGATTTTTGGCCTTACGTAAAGTATACGTCAAAACTGTCTTTATCTGTTTAACTGTTTATCTGTCTTTATTCTGATATATAGACCTTTAATGTTACTTTGCATGTATGCAAATGAATTACACAATTGATTGGCTTGTGAGCAAACCTTCACACTCCCTGGGCTAGCCATCAAGTAACTATAAAAAGGCATATATCTTCACTTTCACTTCAGTTATATTTATGCTAAAGTATTAACATGCAGCTTATATGTCTGTCTCTATGATGACAGAAAACTTCGTTTATTACAGTATCTAGAATAAATTAACATTGATCTTCGAAAGGTCGTAGTTCCCATCGATAGGTTCCCATCGTCGGCCAAGAAACCATGTTTAAAATATGAATGTCTTTCGTCTCTAATGAGGTATAATCTCTGTCATGGGTTCACAAAAACTATTAAATCTCTGCTTATTTGATAACATATACAAATATAAGGTTTATTTGTGGATCTCCATTAATTAAGCAATATATCAGAGAGCGTGTAGGGTTCGGTGTTTTATGAGCGAAAAGGACACGAGTAGTTTAACCCTTTAACTGCGCCGCCTCCAAATATGTCATCCTCCCCAGTTCACAGGAAATAAATTCCCTTGAAAAAATTCTTTTGTTTTTTTTTAAAGTGTCAAAAACCTTTCCCTCAGTATTGGTATGTCAAAAAAAATTTGAAATTGTACTTTCTTTGGCTGCTATGGGGTCCGTAAGTTGGCACGTGACGTAATCATTCCCCGTTCGCCCGTGACGTATGCTCCTGGGGCCAGTAGGGCGCCCAGGGCGGGGCGCGTGAGTTGCCGCAAATATATTTTTGCTCATTTTTTGCGCACAGTTCCAAATACATTTTATTTGTTTTTACGTGCTAATCCTATGTATAATGAACACACAAACTACATAATGGCAGTAAAACGTCCGTACTGTCCGAGGACACTGTGTTACATGCATGACACTTGTGTACACATATGTTGCACATATTTACCATGTATCATGCTAATTTATGTATATATACAATCTATTTACAGACTATACACTGTCACACACTATATACATTCACCATCAACACATTCAGAACACTGCGAGTGTGAGCTGCCACACCCAGCCAGCCCTCCCTCTCTCCTCCAACATTGTATTTGCCAATACTGCTCCTCCCACCATACTGTTATTGTTTTTATTACACTATTTACACATGTTATATATACCTATCTACATGTTTTATTTACCAGAACTATGCAAGTAAGCCAATATTGTGTCCAAATAGTACAGTGGCCACCATACACTGCATGAGAAATCACACAGCAGACTACGCTACGATTACGACGTCACCTCCCTCACCAAAATAGCTCCTCTGAACATATTCCTGTTGCTGTTATTACACTATATACACATACACACTGTATATACCCATATACATGTGTGCTCCCCATAGCGAACCACGAAGCTAGTATGGTGAGCAAAACAAGAGTGGTTGTCACTCACAATGAGGCTACCTCAATTCTCTCCCTCCCTCCCTCACCAAAATTCCTCCTTTCACAATACTACACACAACGCTAATTATAACCACAGTCCTGGTCACTAATTCCTGTAAATGAATAATTGACCGCAAGTTTATTTTGAAAAGGAACCTAAGAAGTCGTTTGAAGATTCCTAGATGGACGAAATAATGCTGTGGTGCTGTGGCTAGTGCTGTGAACATCGTGAATAGCATTGAATCACTGATATTTGAACATTGTACCCAGTCATTATCACACTCAGGCTCTTCTATAATACTATTATAGCTAAATAATACAGGTTATATATATATATATATATTTTGACATTATTAGGCGATGCTGTGGTCACATGCTGAACAGCAGTGCTGTGCGCTCATGCTGCGAGCGCCAGCCTTGGATGCTCGCTCACTACTGAGGCTCTCACACCCGGGAATGTGGACCATGATTTTTTTAAAGATGGCGTCTGTTTACAAGAGCCCTGAGGAAGCTGATGTGAACCCCATGTAGCCGCGGAAGTTTTGAATGGAACGTGAAAAATACAAATACCTGGAGGCGTGTAGCGCACCCCAGACCTGGGCCTGCAGGCACGTTGCGCAGTTAAAGGGTTAAGTAGCGAACGCATACCAACGAATAACGTTAGTATCTATATAACAAAATTATAGTCCTGTGCAGTTGATTTAACTTCCAAACACGTTTTTTTTTTAATAAATATTAAATGTTTTGTAGCCATTTATGAAAGATATTATTACAAATATGCATTCTACTTGTTAATATCACCAATTTAATTTGCAACAATTTGAACAAAGAAATGCGACGACTGGATCACTATGTACAGGAGGGTGATATGCCAACAAACACACTCTAAGCGACCATATATCTTGGGTAAGTCGCTCCACAATGTTGTCGCTTGGACTGTCGACTTCATATGTCGTCACCTGCTACAGATTTACTTCTAATTTCATTATGAAATTAGATTATTTCGGAGTAAAAATAGGTTTGATCATGTTCTGCATTCATCACCAACATTATAGTGAGTAAATATACCATATTTCTTCATTACGTACGTAATGCTAGGAGGATTTGGGTAAATTTAGGTGGATTTGGGTAGATTTGGGGAATTCTACGGACCAGTTGCTCCTTGTCTGCAATACATCTGACCTTTTGAAGAAATTGTCCGAATCAACATCCTCCAAATTGTTCAGTATTATAAAGGTTTCAATGAGATCCACCCTGTCATGCCCGGTTTACAGTGTTGTTAGTCCTGTGGCACTCAACCGTTCCTGATACAAGAGATAACTTAGCTCTGGTATGATTTTTGTTGCCCGATGTTGCACCTTCTCCGGAGCAGTTATATCCTTCTGAAGATGAGGTCTCCATGCTTGGATGCATTAATCCAGGTGGGGGCGCACCAGAGACTTATAAAATTGAACGATTACTTGTTTTCCTTGAAGGTGAAGGCACGCTTGATTTTTCCTGGGTTTGGGTTTCTTTCTTTTTACTGCCATTCCCACTTGTTGTACAACTTTTAGTGAATGATGAATTCTGACTCCAAGGTCCTTTTCTTAATCATCTGCTGCAAGGTAATGCTATTAATTTGGGAGTTGTGACGAGGATTGTTAGTCCCACATGCAAGATCTTGCATTTAGCTATATCAAAAATAATTTTCCAGTCTTTTGACCATTTATGGAGTTTATGTAGAGCTCTTTCTAAAGCCTGAATGTCATTTTTACTTCCCACTGTACCATAAATTTTAGTGTCCTCTGCAAATTTGATGTGGTGTGTAATTAATATTACAATGAATTAATATTTTCATCTATATCGTTGATGTACAGTATATGATAAAAAGTGTTGGCCCCAAGATGGACCCCTGTGGTACCCCACTCACCACATTTCTTCAGTTAAATTCATTCCCATTTAGCCCGACCCTTTGTTTTCTTTGTTTTAACCATTGTTTTATCCATTCTAGTATTTTCCCAATTAATCCATGGGCCTGTAGTTTCCTTGCCAATCTTTAAAGTGATACCTTGTCAAATGCTTTTGCAAAATCCATATGAACTACATCTACCGAAAGTCCCTTGTTTGAATAGCCGGTTACCGTTTCCAAAAATGTGATCAGATTTGTAAGACAGGATTAATTTTAAACAAACATAAGCAAGGAGGCATTTAGGGCTCTTATGCTGCCTACGTGAGACCAGTCTTAGAGTATGCAGACAATGTTGTCAATTTTACAAGATTGTTCTCTATGAGATGGTGAATGATTCTCTCTCTCTCTCTCAGGCCTCTCTCCATGAGCTTGTAAATATTCAAACATTTGTGTGGATAATGGGATGTCATCCAATCTTTCTAGTGAGAACATTGATGTAAAGTATTCATTCAAAGTGTTTGTTGCCCTTCTATCATCCAATATAACTTGGTTAGTTTCATCTTTTAGGGGTCCTAGAGTCCTTTGTTGTGGTTTTACTACTTATCGGTATATAAACATAGAACGAATTTGAATCTTCCTTTATGTTTTGGCCAAGTTTTCTTTTGTAGTTCCTTTGGGCTGATCTGATTTCCTGGGTGGCTGAATTTAATGCCAATTTATATATTTCATAATCAGTGATGTTCATTGTGGATTCATACCTTCTCAAGAGGGTCCACTTAGTTAACAAAGCTCTTTTTTACTACTTGTGTCAATCATCTAGCTCCCTCTCTTTTCTTTCTCCTTTTTGTCACATTTTTTAATGAGTTCAGTGATGACCTTGAAATTTTCCCCATGATGCTTCCATGCCATGTTCATCTATCAGCTCTTTCCAGAAGGTGTTTTGCAGTTCCTCTCTCATTCCTTGATAGTCTCCTCAATGGTAATCAGGAAAGTCATCCACCTGGACCTTTACATGAGTTTCTGTAATTGTACTCCATCTTAGACTATTGTGATCACATGACGGGGGTGAGCTTTCCTCCTACCTGAATTCGATCAACAATGCTCTCTTCTGATGTTAACGTAATGCCGTTACCTGGAGTGGGCTCTGTCACTTGTTGTATGAGAAGGAGTCCTGCACCAGGTCAAGAAATTGTTTTCCTTCTGCTTGTGATAGATTTACCCAATATATTGTCTCGTTAAATTCCCCCATTTTTAGAGCTTGGGTTTGTATTGATCACATTAAGCATTTATTCATTTATTTATTTGCATTATCACATTTATTATATACAACTACTGATAACACTCTTCAGTTGTAATAAATATTTATTGGTTATTTCAACTCATTTGATAGAACAAATTAGATCAGAAGATGGGTGACTCCGCTGCCGCTTCACTGCTAGCAGAAAGTACATCACTAGCGACCAGCACCCTAGAGCGGGCGACCCTCACAGCTCGGTCCACCACCCTCACCACCAGGTCAGTCCTCACACCTTCCCTCACTGCTCGGTCCACCACCCTCACCACCAGGTCAGTCCTCACACTTTCCCTCACAGCTCGCTTCACCACCTTCACCACCAGGGCACGTCTCGGAACAACCATTGCCTCTGTTGACCTAGTGTTGATTACGAACATGGGTGTTAGTCGACTGTTGTTGGTGGTAGCCTAGGGAATGATCAAATGCTGCATATTTCTGAAGTATACTCAAATTTCCCACAAACACCACAAGGCATAACAGGAGGAAAATAGCCGGAAGAAACATGCCACAAGGCAAAGAAAATAGAGCCGCAAGGCCACTGCAAAGAGTGGGCTGGAAGGTCCCAGTGTTCAAAACAGTGTTCACGGCCAAAGTCAAAGAGTGGGTTCATGCCCAATCAAATTTACTACAACAGCGCACTCCACTACCCTCACTATCAAGTCAGTCCTCACTCCTTCCCTCACAGTGCACTTCACCGCCTTCGCCGGGAAGGCAGAGGCAGAAACAAATGGGCAGAGTTTTTCATCCTGAGGCCCTGTTCACCTAGCAGTAAATACGTACCTGGGAGTTAGACAGCTGCTATGGGCTGCTTCCTGGGGATGTGTAACAAAAAGGAGGCCTAGTCGAGGAGTGGGCAGCGAGGACGCTAAGCCCCGAAATCATCTCGAAGATAATCACCCTCACTACCAGCTCATTCCTCATCTTCCCTCACACTATACCCACCTGTATGCTCCATACTCATGTACACCACCAGGCCAGTCCTCATCTTCCCTCACACTCAACCCACTTGTACACTCCATACTCATGTATGGAGTACACCAAGTACGGTAGCTAAACTAATTATCACAGAGGTAATTATAAAACATCTATAAGAGGCCAGGTCCCAAATATGCACAGTAGAATAACAACATACTGTAGCGAAAGATATGGAAGGAAATGCAAAATAGAACCAGTGGGGACTAGAGGGGCCATAGGCACAATCAGATAGCACTGTCTGAACATCAGAGGTCCACAGCTGTTCAATACCCTCCTAGCAAGCATTAGAAATATTGACTGAACAAAGGTGGATGTATTCAAGAGGCACTTAGACAAGTTCTTGCAAGAAATACCAGACGAACCAGGCTGTAATGGATATATGGGCCTGCGGGCCGCTCCAAGCAACAGCCTGGAGGACCAAATTATCAGAAATCAAGCATGGCCCCGGGCCGGGCTTGGGGAATAGTCCGGGGCCAGGCTTGGGGAGTAGAAGAACTCCCAGAACCCCATCCAGGTACAATACACACATTCATTTATGTCACAATTATGCCCACACAAATGTTTTCTTTCACAGTAAATATAATATGTATTCCAGATTTTTCATCAATATATAAACACTCTCAATAAATGTATACTACAGGCTTTTGCACCATTATTTAACAGTTAGAAGGTCTGGACAGTGAGATACAGTACTCCGTGAAACACTTAATATGACGAAGGGGCGCGCTACATACTTGGCACCATGTTAACACCATTTTACATTCTGTTACTTCCTTTGTGATACTGAAGCCTGGCCTCAGGCTGGGCTCGGGGAGTAGAACAACTCCCAGAACCCTCTCCAGGTATGCTTCAGGTATACAAGTTTTTATGTGAAATATAGACCTCGACACACTCCTTGTGTGACACATAAAAACAAAGCAACAAAATCATTAGAGGAAGGGGAAGTAAAGGACAAAGGGAAAGGGAACAGGTTCCTGAAAATTGTATATACTGTACTGTATCAACATAGTTGGAGTGAGATAAAAAAAATACTGGAGCTAAAAGATATAATTCAGCTCAAGGTCCCAGATAGTCACACTAACAGTGACAGAACTTGAAGAAAATATTTTAAATGAGGTCGTATTCCTAAGGGATTTCCTGTCACGTCTCAGTTTGGAGACGTGACAGGAAAACTAGGAAGGGGGAAGGAGTGCCAGTGCCAGTGAAAGATCACCTGAAGGTAAAAAGAGTTAATAATCGAAAACCCTCGAGAAGTTGACATAATGGCATTGCAGGTCTGGAATCGGGAAGATAAACTGATAATCATAAATGTCTACAGCCCACCAGCAAGCAACACATGTTCAAAGGAGCAACTAAATGACAAATAAGAGGACAAAAATTACTGAGTATTTGTAACATGTATGGCAACACAGCTTAACTGTGGACACTACCCTACACCTCACAGAGTGAGCTGTGCCTCCCTTTTCTGCTTAGGCATACCTTACCTTGAGGTTACCTTGAGGTGCTTCCGGGGCATAGCGTCCCCGCTGCCCGGTCGTCGACCAGGCCTCCTGGTTGCCGGACTGATCAACCAGGCTGTTGGATGCGGCTGCTCGCAGCCTGACGTACTGAGTCACAACCTGGTTGATCAGGTATCCTTTGGAGGTGCTTATCCAGTTCTCTCTCGAACACTGTGAGGGGTCGGCCAGTTATGCATGTACCAGGCATTGTACATACTTAACAATAAACTTAGTTAACTTATCTTAGTTACTTATGTAGTAAGACTGTTGATGTGTGTTTGTGTAGCCCTTGTCTAGCAACGAGTAAGGAACTGATTATGCGATTCTTTATAATAAAATATTTTTCTCTGAAGTATACAACTTTGTCCTGACTTCTCAGTGATATGAATGTCAATCTGTGTCAAATTCGGCACATCTTACTGCACTGTTATGGTCCAACAGCTGTGCTTTCTCCTGATAATTGCCTGCTCATAGTGAATATTCTCTGAAATTCACTGGGAAAGGTGAAGAGATGTTTACTGGTTGGTTGTAAACCAGAACTGGTCTGGTTTACAAACTAGACCAATTCTCTCCTACATTGACTATATTAATAAACCTTATGCTTTTTATATACTATTCTTAATATTCTATATTTCATATGTACTCTGTGTAACTAAAGCTGTGAGCGAGAAACTACACCCAAGCGTAGTGAGGCTCACCATGGCGAGAGTGGCTTCTTCTGGGGCCTGGTGGTCGTACTTCTGCTGTTGGCATCTGGCAACCTCCTCCTGACTTTCTTCGCTATGGGTGTTCTCAGACTTGGCTATGGCATGGAGAGTATTGAGCTGCTTCCTGAAACTCAGTGAGCATCCAATGGAATACCTTAAACTACTTTTCTCTTTTACTGTAATTATTACAATTCATGTAATTTATTAAATTCATTCAAAGTATTCTATTCATGCATTTTATAAAAATATTATCCTACACTTAAAATATCAATATTTATTTAGTAGAAAACTAGCTCCATTCATGAGTTATATTAGCAGTTTATGGCATGGAGGTAAAGTGTTATGATTATTTGTTTTAAATAAACCAAATATTGCCTTGCCTTGTTCAGTTAGTAATATTGGTCTTGTGAAAATTATCTTCAAAGAGAACATACGAATAAAAATTAAATTTTATGGAAGGCACCTTGACTGTACTGTATCCTGTAGCCTATTGTATTTGTTTGCCTTCATTCTCTGCCTTTTTACCTTTGGCATAAAGTGTAGGTTAACTTTATGCTCTGATGCTAACAACTAAATAGTCTTCTGAGTTTGATGCCTTCTTTTCATAATGACTTTTACATGCTCAGTATAGTACTCTACTCATAATGTAATTAGTTAATTTTAAACCCCCCCCCCCCCCCCGTCCTTTTCTCCATTATATACGCACTATGAGAATCTGAGTTATTTGTACTCTTTTTACTATTGTGTGTATTGTATGTGCCTTTTCAACCCTCTCTTCTGTTATCTTCCCCTTGTGAGTACCTTCTCAACCACCTTCTTTTATCTTTTTCCAGTCTAAGATGGTCCTGTCTTTCCTTTCCAGTTTTTAACTAATTTCCTTTATCTCCTGCTTATTGGTAAATGTTCATGTATTTTCTCATTGACTTGTACTTAGTGGGAAGAAGACTATTACAATGCAGGCATAACTTGTATTATCTCATTCCTCAGTACTACTAAGTTCTATGGCCGTGCAGACTTGGGTAACGTATACAAGAGAGATGGGTTGATTTACAGCTACTCTGATACACCATTCTCTATTCAAGGAGACAACAGCAAGGTTTGTTTTCTAGCATTTTCATTAATTTCTTAAATTAACAATTTATACCGTAACATCAGGAATAGTTCCTTATTTTATAATACTGTACTGAGTTAATATATACACACATGTCATTACCCTATTTGCTATTTTCATAGTGCAGGGAGGCATCATCCAGAAAGAAATGGGAGAACAATATTTGAAATATACTTCATCTATTCATCATATCTTCCACACCATGGAAAAATGCAGAATCAAGTGTCACACACTAGTAGAACACCCACAGCAGCACCCTACAGCTTCATACAATTGGGTGTAAAGTATTTTCCATGAGCAGCATTCCAAATTATCAAATGCCCTGGAATTGAACGTTCCCAGGTCATTACCTCAGTTTACTGAAACTATATTTAAAGTACTCAGGCTTATACTGTGACTTGTGATAGGTAGTTTTTCAATTAAAGCTTAAACTTTGAACAAAAAAGCTTTAAATAATTTTCTGTGGGGAGAAAAAAAACGCTGGTTTTTTATGGGAAAATTCATATCAAGCTACAAATTTCCGAGTTATGACCCATTTCTGGGAACTGAATAAATTCGTAAGTGGAAGTAACACTGTAGCTTAAAATTAATTAACACTTTCTGCGGATCAGGACTCCTCCCGGCGTCCTTTTTCGCCTACCCGCTCCCGCATGGTGGACATAAATTTATGTCCTCTTTTAAAATATTTGTATAAAATTCAATTTTTATCCGATTTACTTTGGGCTTGTTTCAAACTGCGCGCCATGAGGCTCTTTCTCACCACTAGGCTGCATGGTACAATAAGTTCATGAAAGGTGTGGACCACTTCGATCAAATGGTATTATGTCCCAAACGGGTTGCAGGTGGGTGACTTTAGCCGTTTATACTGGTAATGCTTTCCCCATATCATGTATTATATGCATATGTCTGTTTAGGGAATTTTATTCCGATCAATGTACAACAAAAAATAACTGTGTGCAACAAGTATAAACTTGACAAACATAACAAAAGTAAAAACATTTCGTGTGTGTTTGACACTCACTGATATGTTCCAGCGTTGTTTTATATTTGGCGCTATTCTATCTTACGCTTTGTTGATCTTTTTTACCTACGGGCTCATAGAACATTCTATTGCGAACACATTGACACAAAAATGAATGACGTACATAGAATAATAATGTCATGAGAGTGAAATACAGTAAGTATAAACTTTCAAAGTGCCGTGTGTCGTCCCGTCACCGATACCGGGTAACAATTTCACCACTTCCCACACTCTTGCGGGTGGGCCGCATTCATTATTCTATGCTTATATTCATATCACCGTGTTGGGAATTTCATTGCGAGTCCATTGATACCAAAATTAACGCTGTAGGACAAGTGTGGAGGTGATAACAATCCCAAGAGTAAAAACATTTTGTTGCTGTTGGGCGCTCACGGCGAGTCATCTTCGTAGTTATTTATTTGGTGCTGGTATCCCTATATGTTTCGTGACTTTTTTTACTGATGTTCTTCTAGAGAATTTTATTGCGAACACGTTGGTACCAAAATGAAATACGTAGCTCGAGAACTAAGGTCAGGAGAGTAAAAAGAGTATACACATTTTTGTTTTTACGCTTGCGTGGCAAAAACGCCGCGCGCACATACCGCTTTTTTTTTTACCATCGAAGGGGGCCGGAAAGTGTTAACCCTCAAACCGCGCATATCATATATAAATGATATCAGTGACAAAACCGAAATTGCGCACATCATTTATATATGATTTCGTGTCTAGCGCTATAATACTATTTATAGCTATACCTGCCCGAAACGCTTTGCGTAATAGTGGCTTTAGGCATTGTATGTACTAGCTCTATCTATAAAGCCAACAAACTTTGTAAAATCTCTTTATGTATGTACCTTTGCCTAAATAAAAATTATTATTATTATTATTATAATTTAAACGCCCCGCCTGGGATAGGGGCAGCTATAGTACAGCCACGACCGATAGTTGCCAGATGCCACCTAGAAAAAAAATCCAGGCCAACATTCTTGGGTGTTAGAGCGTCAGTATTGAGCAAGCCACCAAGGCTGGCGCACGCAGCACGAGCTCACAGCACCGCTGTTCAGCTTGTGACCACAGCATCGCCTACAAATACCATAATATAAATGATACTGCTATTATTTAGCAGTGATAGTATTACTGAAGCCCCCTGACTGTGATAAAACTGACCAGGATTCTGATAATAGCAGGTTTGTGGTGATATTTAGCGCTGTGCTCCATGGAGGGAGGCGTAAGGCTGTGCGAGGGAGGGTTGTGGCGTCGTCTTCTGACTGTGTGTGGCCACCATTTATTGACTGCACTCACCATACCAGCTTAGTGGTTCGATATGGTGAACACAAATGTAGATACATATATATAACGTGTGTTTAGAGTGTGATAACAGCGAGAGGAGTAGGTTGGGAGCCGCCATTTTGGTGAGGGAAGAGCGTCGTCTGCACGTCTTGGCATGGTGTTTACTGATGGCCACTATGGTCTTTGGGCACCATACCAGCTTATTTGTTCAGGTATGGTGAATAATACAGGTAGATACTTATATATAATATGTGTATACAGTATAGCGTAATAACACCACAAACAATATTGTTGAAGGACAAATATTAGTGCGTCTGGCCTTGAGGGCGGCCGCCGATCAGCTGACTGTGTGAGTAGCTACGTCTTTGTGGCCTTTACTCACCATACAAGCTTAGATGTACAGTTATGATGAACAAAACATGTAAATACGTATATATAACGTCTGTGTATAGTGAATAAATACAGAAAGAGTATTGTAGGAGGTGAATGAGGGTGAGTGAGGTGGTGTTGAGGGAGGGAGTGGCAGTGAGTGGCTCGCTGGTATTTGGCGGTCACTCCTCGTTGCTTTTTGACTCACAAGACGAACTTAGTAGTTCGTTATGGTGTACAAAACATGTAAATACTTATATATAACCTGTGTATATAGTGTAACAACAGCAAAACTATTTGTTTATTGTTTTATGAACATAATAATTGAATCACTAATATGCACACCATAATTTTGAGTGCAGCGATGGTTCACACATTTTATAATATAAATATACCACAATTCACTGTATGGAATAATATTACTGCAAAAAAACTAAGAAAAAATCAATCAGAGACATTGAAATAATTAGGTAATAATATATTTGTGGCAACTGCCGTCTGACAGCTCGGGCGGAGTAGACCTCATCTGGCGAAGGCTCTGCCAACGCCCCTTTTTTGCCACACTTCCCTACCCTATTGCGGCTAAAATATGCCACCTACGATTTTTTTGTTATTTTTTCCGTGATCAGGGAACAAAAATGAACACTTCTATAAGACGAAAGAATTTTTTGGAATTTTTTTTTTTTGTTGCGCCTGTGGGTGTGAATTCCATTTGGGCCCCTAGCGGTTTGAGGTTAATAGCAGATTGAGGTGTAGAGCTTGTTTATGAATTTACAGTGCAATGGAGTTCTTGTTCCTGGGTAGTAAGTGTTATTTCCTAATTGCTTATGCCTAAGAAATATAGAAAAGGGCTATTAGGCCATTATTCCTCCTCAAACTTTGTTTTTGTAACCAGGACAATCCTATTTTGAAATTTACCTAATTCCAATGAGAAAGTGGGGCAAATTTGTGTCTTTACATTTACATGGTCAGAAAAAACATATGAATCGAAATTGGCATATATTTATACTAAAGTTATACAAAAATGACCACAAAAGATTTTGAAGTGAGTATTTTTAAGATTTACAGTTATACGTACTGTAAATCACTTCCACGAATCAGCCCCCAACTGTAGTCACCCGTCATGTTCTTGTTGTACTGCCTCTGGTAGGGATATTCTAAGGTCAGTGTATATTCTTGTAGAAGTACTCGCCTTGTTCCTCTGAGCTTGTATCCCTGTTCTCCTTGAATGATTAAGATGAGCATGAGCTTTGAGGGGCATCCTGCAGTCAATTATGGTGCAAGAGTTCATCACCAATCTCTCAGCTTTCAGCCTTGACATTGCCCAGCAAGTTTTCTCTCCTTCCTAGTCAGCTTGTTGGGAATTCCTAGCTCTCTAGGATCTTGATCAAACCACACGACAGAGGATGGAGAAATGATGACGGTTTGGTCTGTCCTGAACCATTATCAAATCATATGTGTGGTTTGATTCGTATCTCGAGGATCTTCTTTATATGTGGTTCAATAATGACACCAGCTTCAACCATTGCCTCAGACAGCTTAGGGAAGAAGTCTAAGTCAGCTTCAACTGCTGACTCCTTATAACAAATTAAACTGCGACAAATTGTTTCAAACAGCCCCAATTTGATGTGCAGTGGTGGCATCAGTGACTCAAACTTGACATTGTTCTTTCCCACAGAGAACTCTGCTCACTGTGACCTACCCTACCTGTTGCAATGCGACTTGATGTCCTTGCTTTTCTGACGGCAAAGATAGTAGGGGAAACTTGGTCAAACTATATTGGGGACTCGTCAGGACTCCCACCCACCATTTTGAAGTTTCTGATGACCTCTCAGTAATACTCACCATACTTCAAGGCTCCAGCAGCATAAAAGGAAAATTTGTGGGAAATAATAGCTATTTTCTATACAGTAATTTGGAGGCATAAGCAAAAAAATCAACAATTGTTAGTGTGAATTATGGTTGGTTGGCAGGTGTCGCTGAGCTTGAGAACTTCCAACAACCCCCCAGTGCTGAGTGTTGGACCAGACAAGACTGAGATACACAGTGTTGAGAGTTTCCAGGTAAGCCATTAATCTTGTCTTTTGCATGGATTAAATATAGAAATAGTTTGAATTATAATATAAAAAAGAAAAATGACAATAAAAACTAAAAATGTTTCACAAGAGTGTTAAAGGATAAAATACTGACATTTTATTTGTATTACTCTACTTGTTTTAAGGTAATTGACCCACACTCTGGAAGCACTGTTTTCTCAACCAACTACCCTAATTTTGGTTTACCACAACATGTCAAGAACCTTAACGTGAAACGAAGTCGTACTGCCAGGATTACTAGTCCTACCTCTTCAGACTTGAAGATACGCTCAGATTCTACTGTAAGTTTAAATGATATTGGACTAGAAAATGAGTGTTAAGCACATGTATATGTTATACACTAGGTAAACTGTAGTTCACACTGCAATGAGAGAGAATGACGAAGTGTACAGAATGAAAGGAAATGGTTTTATTATAAATCCAAAAATAGATAAATTGCATAAAAATTACACACAAATTATTAATAATTAGTAATTATTATTAATTTGTGTAATTTGTATGCAATTTATCAATTTGTGGATTTATAAAATTGCATTTCCTTTCATTCTTAGCAGCTAAACAAAGTGCCAGGTAAGTATGTCCCACTGTCTCTCCCTGCATCTTTCCCTTGTCCCCTCTCTCCCTTTATCTTCCCTTTGTCCCCTCTCCCCCTTTATCTTCCCTTTGTCCCCTCTCCCCCTTCACCTTCCCCTTGTCCCCCTCTCTCCCTTCATCTTCCCCTTGCCCCCTCTCTCCCTTCACCTTCCCCTTGCCCCCCTCTCCCTTCATCTTCCCCTTGTCCCCTCTCATTTTATCTTCCCCTTGTCCCCTCTCTCCCCTTCATCTTCCCTTAGTCCCCCCCCTCTCTCCCTTCACCTTCCCCTTGCCCCCCTCTCCCTTCATCTTCCCCTTGTTCCCTCTCATTTTATCTTCCCCTTGTTCCCTCTCTCCCCTTCATCTTCCCCTTGCCCCCTCTCTCCCTTCACCTTCCCCTTGTCCCCCTCTCTCCCTTCATCTTCCCCTTGTCCCCTCTCTCCCCTTCATCTTCCCTTAGTCCCCCCCTCTCTCCCTTCATCTTCCCCTTGTCCCCTCTCTCCCTTCATCTTCCCTTAGTCCCCCCTCTCTCCCTTCATCTTCCCCTTATTTCATTTTCTCCCCTCTCTCATTTTATCTTCCCCCTGTCCCCCCTCTCCCTTCATCTTCCCCCTGTCCTCCCTCTCCCTTTATCTTCCCCCTGTCCTCCCTCTCCCTTTATCTTCCCCTTGTCCTCCCTCTCCCTTTATCTTCCCCCTGTCCTCCCTCTCCCTTCATCTTCCCCCTGTCCTCCCTCTCCCTTCATCTTCCCCCTGTCCCCCCTCTCCCTTCATCTTCCCCCTGTCCTTCCTCTCCCTTCATCTTCCCCCTGTCCTCCCTCTCCCTTCATCTTCCCCCTGTGCCCCCTCTCCCTTCATCTTCCCCCCTGTCCTCCCTCTCCCTTCATCTTCCCCCTGTCCTCCCTCTCCCTTCATCTTCCCCCTTCTCCCTTCATCTTCCCCCTGTCCCCCTTCTCCCTTCATCTTCCCCCTGTCCTCCCTCTCCCTTCATCTTCCCCCCTGTCCTCCCTCTCCCTTCATCTTCCCCCTGTCCCCCTTCTCCCTTCATCTTCCCCCTGTCCCCCTTCTCCCTTCATCTTCCCCCTGTCCCCCCTCTCCCTTCATCTTCCCCCTCTCCCTTCATCTTCCCCTAGTCCCCCTTATACCTTCATCTTCCACTTGTCCTTCCTCTCTTCAAATTCCTCTTGTCACCCCTCTCCCTTCATCTTCTGCTTGTCCCCCCTTTACCTTTATCTTCCCCCTGGGCCCCCCCTCTACCTTCATATTCCCCTTGTCTCCCCTCTCTATTAACCTTCCTCCGTCTCCCCATCACTTATCATATTCCACATCTTCCCATCATCTTGCATCTTTGAGATATATACAAGAGTTGTTACATTCTTGTACAGCCACTAGTACGCGTAGCAGTTTCGGGCAAGTCCTTAATCCTATGGTCCCTGGAATACGATCCCCTGCCGCGAAGAATCGTTTTTTCATCCAAGTACACATTTTACTGTTGCGTTAAACAGAGGCTAGCAGTTAAGGAATTGCGCCCAGTAAATCCTCCCCGGCCAGGATACGAACCCATGACATAGCGCTCGCGGAACGCCAGGCGAGTGTCTTACCACTACACCACGGAGATCTTCACAACTCATTATCTTCATCACTGTAACCATCTTCCTTACTATTTCCATCACTGTAAATCAAATTAATTCAGTTCATCGTTTTTGAGTAAATCATGAAAATGCATAGGTAAACAGCCAGCTCATCCTCATAAACAATGGCCAAAGTCCATTTTGTTTATGAATTTAAATGGTTTACACACGCCTCACAACTAATGAAGTTCGAACACTTCTCAAACAAGTACTTCACTAATGACTTTTGTTCGAACCACAATGCTGTAAATGTCCCACCCATGTACTACAAATACACATAATCACCAACAGAACATAAACACCTAACATAACAAATGCCTAAATATGCACAGTATGCTAATACTATATAACAATATTAATTTATATTTAGGAAAATTTCTATTTTGAATGAACAGCTTGATAAATGCATTTTTGGGGTTGACAACTGGATGGAATGGACTTGGTCTGAGGGTGGATGGAAACAGCCATTGTAACTTGTAAATTCTAGAAAATACATCCACTACAAGTATTTCATTTCTAACTTCATAAAAATCGCACAGGGGGGCTTGGGTTTGAGCCCAGCATTTGTCAGTGTGGCAGTGAAGTCGGTGACCCAGACTAGCCTGTGTCTGTCTTGTATCCCGGACCATTCACCCTGCAAAATTGGGTGAGGCTAGCCCCAAGCATCTGGCCTCAAACATTGGACTCTTTCACACATTCTCTCTCGTAGATAAAATAACATGAGGGCCACCAACACACTAGTGGTCTCGAAGGGAACAGGAAGTGGGTGGCTTGTCAAATTTCTCCCTATTTTTCTTATTATTTTATCCAAATGGATTTGAACTAAAGTAATGTCTAGATATTTACGGTTTTGGAGGATAGGCAGCTCCATGTGTTTATTACCCCCATGGATGAAGAAGCATCCCCCATTTTCTGTCCTATATCTTGGCTTGAGCTTGAAGACCAATGGGATCTGCTTTTGCTTCCCTTGCTCTCCACACTTCTTAATTTCTCTTTGGTTTCCACAATTATTTTTTAGTATTTCTTGCTATTTTGATAAAACTGGTCTGTTTATGTAATCTTCTCCATTTATTTTATCATACCTTCAGGAATTTATAAGAAATATTATGTTTCTAAGCTTTTTAGTATATATTTAGACATGTAATGTTCATGTACAGTAAAATTGGGCCAGGAAGCCCTGTTGTATGTACTGTATGGTGTAGCCACCTGGTGGCAGCTGAGGAAGGTTGACAGGGATAGGGATTTTTTGCAGGGATATTCATGCAAAACTAGAGCAAAAAAAAAAATAATAAAAAAAAAATAAGGAGATTACTGACTGTGTGGCCACCTGTTATTGTCTGCATTCCCCATACCAGGTCAGTGGTTCTCTATGGTGAACACAAATGTAGATACTTATATATAATGTGTGTATTAGTGTAATACTGTAACAGCAAAAGGATTATGTTGGGAGGAGCCATTTGAGTGCCGGAGGTGGCGTCGTCTGCATGACTTGTCTAGCTGTGTAGGCCACTATGGTCTTTGGGCACCCTACAAGCTTAAGTGTACAGTTACGGTGCATACAGCATGTAGATACTTATATATAATGTGTGTGTATATAGTGTAATAACGCTACAAACAGTATTGTTGGGGGAAACATTTTAGTGCGCCTGACCTTGAATGAGTGAAGGAGGCAGCCGCCAGCTGTGTGTGTAGCGATGTCTCTTAGTGCTTGAACTATCTATATCAATTTAGTTGTACAGTTTTGGTAAACAAAACATGTAGATACTTACATATAATGTGTGTGTATATAGTGTAATAACTGCAAAACTATTTGTTTATTGCTTTATGAACGTAATAATTGAATCACTAATATGAACACAATACTTTTGAGTATAGCGATTGAGTCACACATTTTATTATATAAATCTATCACACTACACACTATTGAATAATATTACTGCAAAAAAAAAAACTAAGAAAAAATCAATCAGAGACATTGAAATAATTAAGTAATAATATTTTTGTGGCAACTCCGGCTTGACAGCTCGGGTGACGCTGACCGCCTCTGATGACTGCTCTGTCTACGCCCACATTTTGCCAGACTTCCTCGGCCTATTGCACCCAAAATATGTCACCTACGATTTTTTTCCCTCCTTGCTCTGGGAACACAAATTAACATTTTTAGAAAATGAAATAATATTTTTTTAATTTTTTTTCTTGCGCACAGGGATGTAAATCTCCTCGGGACCCCTTAGCAGCTTAAGGGTTAACTATGTAAAGATAAACTGTAATTGGTCAACAAATAATTCAACTACAACTGGCAAAACTTGGAACTTTGAATTTTTTGGGGATAATTTGTTCACAGATTTCAAACTCTATTTTCTTTGTCTTTTTAGGTTGTTTTGATGATTAGGGACCAGGTTAGGGCTTTATCACATATAAAGTATACATATATATCCCCTAAATCCCTATATTTTGTTTGTTTGGTGGGGAGGTAGTTTTTCTTGACTTCATTTCAACACATTGACCTACAACTTTCACATATTCGAGTATGAATGCCAAACAATGTTTATTAAACCATACAAGTAAATTAAAGAATTAGAACTACTTTATTCATTGTTGATAACTTCAACTTCAATTATCTCTAAAACCAGAGTTTCAACCTTAAGTGCATAAAAAAATCCAGTTTCTGACCGATTCTCACCATTTTTACATATAATGGGCACAGTTGTCTGTTCTACAATCCTAATAGATTGTTTTTTTCATAAACCTTAAATGTTGGAGCATGTGCCTAGTAGATTATGTACAAATAATTTGAAAGCATTTGAGCATGGTGCAAAATTTAATATCCCGGCCCCTTAAATGTACACCGCAGAACGTTCCCATGCTCAACTATTTGCAATCCTCTCTAATAGACACACATCTTACCTTGGGAAGTAACCATGTGATCTAATCTCAAAATATATTTTCATATTTCCTCAGAAGCTCTATATTGTACAAAAACCACTTCCCACATTTTTCATTACAGATTCGACTGAAAGGGAATGAAGGAATGTCATTTGATGGTGGAAAATTAACATGGTCAGCAGATCAAGATATATATGTTAAAAGTATAAATGGTTCAATTTTATTGGAGACTGGAGGTGGCATAATGGTAGATGTGAATACACTTCCTCTGGCTGGTCCTCTGGATGTGGCCAAGGACCGTGGTCAGTACAAGCTGTGCATGTGTATGCCTGAGGGCCAGCTGTTCCGTGTCCCCGTTCCAGCCGACAATAATCGCCGCAACTTTGCCAATCAAATCAACTGTGCCAGTTTTACTAATCCTTGTTCAAGTATTTAAATTACAGTATTTGTATGATGTATGTATTAAACTGTGTATATGGCATTATACTCCAGAATGATCATTAACTAAATAGCACATAGTTCCTGATAACAATGCCTAATACTCTATATTGAATGCCAAATTCCACAAAGGGATTTGCTATGCATTACTAATTCCGTTCTACACTTTAAATCTGGTTTTATTTAAGCTTGGTTTAAGCAGTTGGGCCCTTTTGAAAATGGCTGACTTGATTCATGCAAATAATAGTAAAAGAAGCACCATGTAGAACCCGCTGACAGGAAACCTACAAATTGTGAAGAATCTACCTATTTTGAATAGAAATTATTTTTAGTGTGTACTGTATTTTAAATTTAAGCATTATTTTTCTGACTTTATATTTTTGCTCAGGGATGAGCAGTTTATTATTGCACGTTTGCTCTACTGTGGCTTATTAGCAAGCTTTGAACTATGGCGTCTCAATAGTTGGTTTCGTAATAGCCTAATGACATATTTACACTATTTCCTGACCTTTACTGCTTAATAAGGCCTCAACCTAAAGGTATTGTTCAACATTGTTATGTTTCAAGGTTTTTAAAATGGCATTTGGCTTATTTGGTAATACAAAACATTAACTTTTCTGGGGGTCCAACAGTACATATTGGTATGTTTGACCAAATAGTTGTTATATGTACTTTCATTTTAGGAAGATGAGCTGGTTTATCTAATATGCTCATGACCAGAAGGCTTTGCATTATTTTGCAGTTTGTTAAACTAAAGCTGTAGCTCTGAGGCGGTATTCTGCTCACAAAAAGTTCTTTGCTCGCCACATTTCGGTATCGTGCACAAATCTGTGGTTTTAAATATTTTTGTCAGTAATTTTGGTTACAAAGCCAATAGGCTCTTTGTGTGGGTGTCACAATGTTACCTGTTACTCGGTGTATTTATTTGCTAGTGCTTCCACATGACAGTAGAATGATTTAGAAAATTCTTGCAGAGCAAGTTAGCTGGATAACTTGGTCTATGTTGATCAGTTTTTAGAACTGAGTAAGTTTGCTAAGTTAGGTTTGTTTTCTATGAATCCTTATGATGTTTTAATGGTATTCTAAGTGGGTTAATGATAGCTTCTTGAAAACTCTGTAATGAACTTGAAGAATAATTTAAAAGATTTAAAAGATTTAAGGTGATGAAGCATTCAATGTTCATTACATGCCTTGTGACATAAGTTACAGAAAAGAAATGGATAAGGAGGCATGCATGATATAAGTCGTCTCCAGCCATGATACCATCGTTTGCCACATTCACTAGCATGTTAGGTGACTAGTATTATGACTAGTATTAGTAAATTTGAATTTAAATTCTGTGGCTTGTGAACATTAAACACTAAAGGTAAATAAATTTGGGAACTAGTGTTTCACCTCGACCCCATGTAGTAGAAGTTGACGTGTATTGTCGTGCCAGTGAAGCTTTAGTCATCCCTAGACGGTTAGCTGCTACATATTACATATAAAATGTGATGTATTTTCATTGCTTTCCTTTATCTTGCCAAAATAGAAAGTGGAAAATTTGCTAGTTTACATATTGACTCCACATTAACTCGTAGGCAACTTTTGTAGAGACCTGCACCTGTCAAGCCTATAACAGTGTCACCTCATAGAATGCTCAGATTTTTATAAGGATTGATTTTGCTTGATTTGACACGCAACCGGAACCCGCTCTTGACACTCCAACTCACACCCGCAACACCCACAAAAAAAGTTTCTCTTGTTTCGTGTTTACTTTAGTTTTCGTGCTACAGTTCTCATTTAGGTATCAAAATATTCCTAAGAAAATAGACTACAATACTGAAACAATCTAAGACAATTATGTGTACTTACCAAAGCAAAGACGATTGTAGTAAAATAAGTTGAGCATTTTATCTCCACTCCACTTCCTTCAGGTACTGATTCCTGAAGTTGCTCAACAGATGTTCCTAGGTGGAGTGAAGCTGGTGTGGGTGGTTATTTCTTGTCCACCCAATACACCCTTTTCCTGTGATAAGTGGTGTAACAAGGTATGACGCAAAGTGGAACATCGCATGTCTTGCACGCTATACCAGTTTCCTTCCTGATACCCGACTTTGAACACACTTCACACCTGCGACGTTTGGGGATTTTTACCAGCTCATGTTTCAATTTATAGTTCAGGCGAGTCTCTGCTATAACAACACATCGCTGTTGTCTCTGGGTTGGCAATAAACTACTGTCTGACTCGTCGCTCTCACTATTGTTTTCAAACACTAATGTGGAATATGAATTATCTTCATCAGATTCAGCTTCAGCACTAGGTGTAGACGTGAAGAGAGGGCGCCTCACACCCGACGGGCCAGGTGTTGACGGGTCAGCAGCAGGATACACAGGACCAGTGTCATCATTTATGTCTGGAGCATGAACTAGATGTGGAGATGGTGTAGTTGTTGCAGGCCACTCTGCCTTGTCAAATTTCAATAAAGACCAAATAGCAACTTCATGGAACTGGAGCAGAGTTAGTTTCCTTCGATCATCTGTGTTGGCCTTGTACAATGCATAAGCGTTTTGCAATGCCATTTGCAAGAAATAAAATGTTATTTTCTTGGTCCACTTCTGACATTTCCTGGCGAAATGGTAATACTTTACCATTTGATCAAAGTGGTCAACATCCTTCATGAACTTATTGTAGTCAACAATTGCCTGTGGTTTGTTCACCACAACCTGCTGTAGTCTTACTGTTTGTTCCATCTGCCCTGCGAACTCGTTTTCTTTTCTGAACTTTCTTTGTGTCTGCATTGTGTAGGTTGGGCGAGGGGAGAGCCGAGGGGAGGCCGAGGGGAGAGAGATCCGATCGCTCCACGTGACAACAAAACAATGGGCCTGTCACGTGACCCAGTAGGCCGACGTGACTTGCGGCCTACCCGAGAGAACGGGAATTTCATGGCGCGGAGTTTGAAACAAACCCCAAGTAAATAGGATTTAAACTGGATTTTTTACAAATATTTTAAACCGCACCGTAAATTTACGTCGTGATCCGACAAGCGGTTAGGGAAAACGCCCGTAATTCCAAGTCGAAAATCCAGGAATTAAGATTAGACATTTATTTTTCTGCTCATATTAGCATCATGAATATCTACAAACTCTTGAATATTTTGTAACAAAATGCTATGGTCTGCAAGGCTTAGCATTTTTTTTTTTTAATTGCTTGTTTCCATTATAGATATATTTTATTAACAATCTTAATAGCTTTTCTTGGATGATGAAAATAATTAAATGTTTTTAATACTGTACATCAACACTTGTCATATCTGAATTTAGAAGTGTACAGACTATTTAATGTCAGTTTTTGTATTTCAAAATATGTACAGGAGTTCATTTCAGTTCATTTATATACTACAGTATTTAAAATGTAAGATAAAATTGCTTGCACTATGTAAGCAGCAGTAATTTAAGGATTCTTGTATGTTTTTGTTGGAATCTTGGTCTGTTTTCTGCACTTACTGTTAATCTTTGGACATTGTACAGTTGTTTTTTTTAAGTTTGCAAGTGATAAAAGTTTAAACTGTATAGCAAAGATACAATGTACAGAAATTAATTGAACTTGTATTCAAATATGAATTTATATAATTGGAAATAATGTCACTGAATGTGTGTGCTTCCTTATAACAAACTGTGTTGTGCGACCTATTAATAATAGGTACTAGTCACTTGTATCATTGACCTATTTAACTTAACCAAAGATTGAGTATTTTGTTATTAGTTAGGCATAGACTAAAAGCTTCATAAACAAATGCTGTTATATGTAGCTTAACAATGAAATAGTTTTCTTTTACCACAAATACTTGTTTGAAATTAATGCATTTTAACAAGTTTCATTACTGTAAGTAGTATGGCAAATACAAGGAAATAAAATCCATATCTAGAGTACGTATTTTAGTTTCATTTATGAGTGAAGCCTACATATCACTGCGCAATTTACCTTAGTTTTTTAACCAGCAGGATTCCTGCTTGTTCTCAAAACAGCCTAAATACTTCAGTATTCCCTCGGGAATCACTGCAGAATATATATATATATATTTTTTTTTTAAAGAATCTTCATATAGCCATACATTTCAACTTTAAATAACACACACCAAAATATACTGTACTGCATATAGATCCTTAATAACACTAGATTAATAAAAATTAAAACGTTTTACTCGTGTTTAAGTTAAGGCAGGGGTGATAATGGGAAATTAGAAATACTGAAGTGTTTCATTATACCTGAATAAGGGGTTATGGTTGTTCTACTTCTCCAGCCCAGCCTAGGGTCAAGCTTGACTTGTGATAACTTGGTCCACCAGACTATTGCTTGGAGCAGCTTGCAGGCCCACATATTTACTACAGCCCAGTTGGTCCAGCACTTTTTTAAGACATCTGCATTTATTCCAACAATATTTCTTATGCTTGCTAGGAGGGTGCTGAACAACTGTGGACCTCTAAAGTTTACAGCGTTCTCTGATGGTGCATATGGCACCTCACCAATGAAGAGCAGAGGTGCCATCAGAGAACACTATGACCATCGGAGGTCCACGGTTGTTCAACATACTCCCAGTGAGTATAAAAAAATATTACCAGAACAACTGTGGACATCAAGAGAAAACTAGATAGTTTTCTTCAAGAAGTGCCAACCAACTGGGCTGTGGTGGATATGTGGGCCTGCGGGCCGCTCCAAGCAACAGCCTGGTGGACCAAGTTCTCATAAGTCAAGCCTGGTCCCGGGCCAGGCTTGGGGAGTAGTAGTAGTCCCAGAACCCCATCCAGGTACAACCAAACAATTCAGTATTACAGTTGGCTATTAGAAAAAGTGATTGATCTGAATACATTAAATGACTTTTATAATAATTTACACCAAAAATAATGAACATAATAGCTATATACTCAATCAAACCATACAAGCACATTCAGTACAAATGTAAATCATGTTAGTATTTGTTATCTACAGGCATATTTGAGCATACATGCTGAAACAATGGCCAGGCCTAAACTCCAGAACTAGTCATTATCTGATACAGTACTTTGCTGTAATTTATCTAATTTTAAACCAAAGATATAATTTTCTCAGATCAAAGAGGGGCCATAACACAAACTTAATGTTTAGCTTTAAGGGGCCAATAGATTAAAAAATGAAAATTGTTCGATTTCAATCAAACATTTTTGACGAGTTGCATATGAAAAGGGTTTCATCTGGTCCAAGTCTCAGCATCGGAGCATAAATAGGAAGGGAGAACAAAAATATTGAAGTAGGTGTCAAAAATTTTCCAAAATGGTCAAAAACGATTATCAAACAAGTGTCAACTGAAATCATGTCTGACTCTCAGCTATCACAATAGCATATATTAAAAAAAAAAAAAATTATTTTTATTAAAAAAATAATTTGATTTTTTTTCAATTTGATTTTTCTTATTTATTTATCGGACAATTTGCATGAAACTTATACACCTGACTGCACGTAAGCCTATCTGTGAGGGTGCTAATTTTGGAGGAATTGGTTGATGTCAACCTCGGCCACAGACAGCAGCACCTTGGACTTTATTTTTTACTTAGTTATTTCAAGTAACATAAATGTTCATATAACTCATTTTTTATTCAATTTACATGAAACTTACACCTTATATGTAAAGTTTATGTCTCTAAAATATAGGGCCAGCGTTTTTTCCTAAGCTCATTTATTGATTTTATAATAGCAATAAACATGTTACATCTGCATATTTTTTTGGAGGAACTTTGACTATTTGTATTAAGAAAACTAAACATGTTTTAAAAAATCCTCGGCCTCAGATCCTTTATTATATGCTAATATGTCAGAAAAGTGTCATAGAATGATTATATCTGAAACGTGTGGTTGTATATACACACTTGAAAATGTGTAATATTCGTTGAAAAAAAAAAAATAAATCTCCCTTACTATTTAGGCTGCAGTACTGAAACTTGGAACAATTGCAGCCCATTTTCATATACAACTAGTCAAAAAATAATGGTTGACATTGAACAACTTTTAATAATTAATCTATTGGCTCCTTAAAAGTAGGTTTAGGTTACTGCTAGAGTACTGTAGTTCATTTACACCCCTGGTTTAACATTACAAACTTCTGCCTTCTGTAAACATGGTTTTAGGGCTGACTTTGTATACATAAATTATTTTTGTCTACTTCTGTAGAAGCTGCAATGGTGAGGATTATACACTCCAACTAGAGATAACTGATCACAACAAGGGTATCCTCTATACCTTTCCCTCACCCCTCACCCTTTTTTTTTTTAAGAAAATAGAGGAGAACAGAAAATCAAGATAGGTTTATGTCATGCACCTGTGAGCATGACATCGAGGCAAAGTTGATGCGTCACTCCGAGAATGCACGAATCGACACTCATCATAAGTTACCTCGGCTTAAAGTGACCTACACAGACTAGTCACAGTTCAATAAGAAACACCTCCCTGTTATTGTCTGACACTTAAAACATAACACAGGGAATCTTGTCATGTTCAAGCACTGTACTCGATAGCAAAATATAAAGTAACAATAAAATTTATGGGAAGGAATAAATAATACATTAGCTTTCTAAAGTTACTGTCATACACTAACCTTATTCATAATACTGAAATACAAATATTAGAATAGTCTCCTGGTCCCTCACCATTTTAGCCTCACCCCATCTTACCTTACTTGTATTGGTCTTATTTGATTTCCATTATATATCATAACAAAAAGTCCACTCTAAACTTAGTGTTTTTCTAAATCATTGTGAGCCCTTTCTGCTCTCTTCAACCAATTTAAGATACTTTACATGTACTGTACTGTACTGTATAATAAGTTCACTATACAATTCTACCAAATACTGTACTGTACTATACACATGTTTTACATGCTTAAAGTACAATAGCCAGTGTTATTCTTCCTATTACTCTACCTGCCAGACATCATCTCTCTTCATCTCATATGATAGAGTTGATAGTGACAAGCAGTGAAGCCTTTTATCAATACTGGTTTAGTTACCATTCAAATTGAGCATCAAGAGGTGCAATTCAATAAACAAATTTCATGATTAAATAATATACTTCACAAATCATTCATGCTTATGGGGAATGGGAATGAACATTTCCCCATATTTCTTATATATATATACTGTACTATATTTTTGTAAATAAAATCAATTACTATTTGATAATCCAATAAAATCTCCAACTATACAATTTTGTAAGTCAACTTTTTGCCTTCCTGAACTTAATTCTACATAGCTTATATTTATTGTTATTCTTCTTTTTGCCTAAATATTTATATTTATGATACCTTGTTTCCTATGAGACCTGCCCTCACTCCATAATAATGTTGCTTTAAATGTAACACCTACCAGGTTGTGTAAGTAATTATCAAAAGAAAGCACCAAACCAGGAAGGCTATGTAGCACCATCAAATGTGCAGAATAATTAGAGGGCGCTTAATATCACCAAGGATGCCAATACGAGAACAAACGCATAAGGCGAATGATATCAACAGCATCCGATTCACCAAGAATTCTATCGGGGGACAATTGACCTAAAGAGACGGTCGGAAAACAAGACACACGCTCGTCCTGGAAGTCAGGACATTCAACAAGGATATGTATGACTCTAAGAGGGACAATGCATTTGGACAATAAGGAGCTGGGCGGTGCTCCATTAAGTGACCGTGAGTTAAATGTGTATGGCCAAGACGCAACCTCGCTAGAGCCGTTTCCCACCGCCGGTTACAGTGATAGGAGGAAGGCCACGGGGACACAATATGCTTAAGAGTAACAACAGAAGACCAACAACCCTGCCAATGGGCAAGTATGGAGGAATGAAAAACCGGGTAAAAATCGGAATAAGGAATACCTTTACGGGAGATGGGACAAGAGCAGATAGCTTCCCTAGCGGCAGTATCCACACGCCCATTTAAAGAAACAAATATGGCTGGGAACCCAGCAAAACTCTACGGATTTAAATTTACTGGAGATAAGAAACAGCCAATATTGAATCTCGACGACCACCGGATGGACCGGATTAAAAGACCTAGAGCCATGAGGGCACTACGAGAGTCAACTACAACCACAAAAGAGGAATGACAACGAGAAAGCAGGAGACGAAGAGCATAGAGAATAGCATAAAGTTCTGCTGTGAAGATTCTAGTCTCCGGAACTAGGCGACACATATAAGTGCGGTCAGGAAAAACAACAGAGTAGCCTACACCATCCGCAGACTTAGACCCATCGGTGAAGATGGAAACAGTGGGAGTGCGAAGAAAAGTGCTCAAGGAAAAGGCGTTTCAGAACCGTAGGAGGGGTAAAAGCTTTAGTGATGCGGGTGATGCGGGATACACAAAATTTTGGAAGGAGGACTCTCCATGGGGGCAAGGAAGGAATAATACGAGGAGACATTAGAAATACGAACTGAAAAAAAATCCTGTAAACGAGATAACCGGACAGAAAGAGAGAGGTGATGAAGAGGAACAGGAACTACAGGAGGGGTAAAAGTCAAGGCACGACAGAGGCCAGACGAAGGATGGACCTCTGTCGCTATCTTGCAAGGACCTCGCAAGATAGCGAACACAGTAGCAATCACGGCGGTCCTGGAGGGAGGGAGCGAGTTATCAAGGGAAAGCGCCAAGCCATTTCGACTATATAGCACTTGGAAGGGGTCAGGATAAGGATTTGAGATAGGACGGGGGGAAGGAATGGTGCCCAACCACTTGGACGGTCGGGGATTGAACACCGACCTGCATGAAGCGAGACCGTCGCCCTACCGTCCAGCCCAAGTGGTTGGGCGCGGCGGTCCTGGAGAGATAGGAAGCCAGTGTCAACATACAAGCTGAGGGCAGGAGTCGAACAAAAGGCACCAGAGCCGAGGCGCAACCCAGTATGGTGCAAAGCATCAAGACGGCGAAGAGTAGACGGGGAAGCAGACGAGTAAGCAGGGCAACCATAATCGAGTTTAGACAGTACGAGAGAGGAATGTAAAGCGAGGAGTGTGCGCCTATCCACTCCCTCAAGAAGTATGGGACAAAACCTTAAGGAGGATTTACAGGAGCCGGTCGGCCGAGCGGACAGCACGCTGGACTTGTGATCCCGTGGTCCTGGGTTCGATCCCAGGCGCCGGCGAGAAACAATGGGCAGAGTTTCTTTCACCCTATGCCCCTGTTACCTAGCAGTAAAATAGGTACCTGGGTGTTAGTCAGCTGTCACGGGCTGCTTCCTGGGGGTGGAGGCCTGGTCGAGGACCGGGCCGCGGGGACACTAAAGCCCCGAAATCATCTCAAGATAACCTCAAGAAGGGTAAGGGCCTTAGGGCATTCAACTCTGAGGTAAGAGATATGGGGCAACCTAGATAAACGAGTGTCAAAGATTAACCCCAAAAGCTTAGCGGAATCCTTCTACTCAAGGGGATGACCATAGAGCGCCAAAGAGGGACAAAGAAGACATGCTTCCAAGTAAAAGTCATAGCACAAGTCTTAGACGTAGAGAACCTGAAGCCATGACCGGTGGCCCAAGATGACACGGCATCAATCGCAAGTTGAAGCCGCCGTTGAAGGAGAGGTGAATCATCACCCCGACAGCAAAGGGTAAGAGCGTCGACATAGAGAGCGAAGAAGACGCCAGAAGGAAGGGAGGAAAGAAGACCATTGAGAGCAACTAGAAAAAAAAGAGTAGCGCTCTAAACACTACCTTGGGGTACACCCTCATATTGCCAAAAAGGAACGACGAGAGAGTGGTATCAAGCCTCACTCGAAAGGAACGACGAGAGAGGAAGCTTTGGAGAAAGAAGAGGAGATTACCACAAAGGCCAAAAGAATGAAGTTGGGACAGAATATGATATCGCCAGGTGGTGTTGTAAGTCTTTTCCAGGTCAAAAGAGATGGCAACAACAGAGGTCTTCACAGCAAAAGCAGTATGAATACAGACCTCCAAACTCCCCAGGACATCTGTTGTCCTGTGACACTTACGAAAACCAAATTGAGAAGGAGAGGTGGTGATAGTAGTCCAAGAACTACATCATATGAACGTTAACCACACGTTCAAAGAGTTTGCGCACACAACTCGTGAGGGCAATAGGGCGGAAGTCCTTAGGGGATGTCCCAAGACACCCTGGTTTCCGAACAGGGAGGACAACAGTGTCGAGCCAGTCCTCAGGGACTGATGACGACTCCCAGACCTGATTATACAGACTCGGTAAATACTGAGATGTACACGGAGGGAGATAGTGAAGCATCTCATAATGAAAGCCATCGAAGCCCACCGCCGTAGAACCGCAGAGGGCTAAGGCAGAATGAAGTTCAGAGAGAGAGAGAGAGAGAGAGAGAGAGAAGGGATCATTATAGGGAAGGCGGAGATGGGTGCAGAAATCTAAAGGACGAGATTCAAGAACAGGCTTACGAAGAAGGAAAGATTGAGGCCATGTTGTGTAGTGGTTATCACATGTCACACACAAGGTCCCAGCTTCGACCTGGGACCCTGGTGAGTTATGTGCCCTGGCGAGCACATAACTTTTGTATATAAGCTCTCGCAAGTCAAGTCTGGCCTCAGGCGGGGCTTGGGCAGTAGAACAACTCCCAGAACCCCATCCAGGTACAAGCCAGGTTGCACTCTAAACATTTGCCAAAGAATTCATCAAGCAGGTTTTGCAATGAACATTCAAACAGTTGTTACCTACTTATATAGAGTTATGTGTGAATTCCCTTAATGAAGATGCATTACTGAAGAAAGTATATGGAAAATGAGTAACAAGGAAAAATAGGTGTCACTGAAAATGCAAGGTGGGGGGAGAGGGAACCATATGAGCAGGTAAAGTTGTGCAACTGTGTGGCCATAGAAACTAAACCACCAATGGGAGAAGCCACACCCACTTTACTTCTACCACAGTTGTGGTTACATAAGCGACTGTGGCTAACTACACATTTCTTTCACCAAGTGTGCTGTTCAAACAACCATTATTAAGTGTTTCTACTAAAAAGTTTTACCATCGTTAAGTATTTCTACTCAAAAGTTATTTGATAGGAGATTCTTTTAGCAAATGTTTCCTTAGTAATAATCGTGCATTTACCACTTTCAATATTTAAAAATATTCAAACTCCATTACCATTCTCTAAATGCAAGACACAAACTGTAAAAGATAGAGTGCTATGTGGATTATTAGAGCCAGCTGGTACCTCTGGATGTCCTGATGACTGACAATTCAGATAACAGAATAAGAGATTTGAGGTGTAATTTCTTCTTTTTGGGTGGAGGGTTATTTGATCATAGTGTAACTACCTTCAATGATATTTTAATATGAATATGTATGTGTAGGAAACCAATGAAATTTATGTGTAATCTGGTATAATTAAGTGTCTACTGCTAAATCATGTGAAGACTTCACGGACAATGTGTATTAACCCCACATTAACAGGATACGCTCCTGTTAATGGTGTTGGTAAACTGAAAGGTTTTATGTCTGGATAACCCAAGAATCTGGAAAATGGTGATATAGTTAATGGGTGTACCACTGTACTGTAATAAAATGTATTGAAAAGATGAAGGCTGATGCATCTGTAAGTGTGTGTGTGCATGGACACTGGCATTAGTGAATAAGGACCACAAACGGCACAACATACCCAAAACAGAAGTGTTTACATACAGACAAATGGATGGACAATACCATATGATGTCTGCTTACATAAGGGCATACAGAGAGATACAGACCCATAACTATCTTTACCAAACATTTTGATCTCTGGCATCAAACAATAAGACTGATCTTTGTTAGGCTCTGACATTTTTATGCAATATCAAGATAACCATTCAAGATACTGTACATGTCCATGTGAAGACAAGAAAATATTATGAACTGAAAAATTAGAGTTTAGACACAAGATTTTATGGAGAAACAGACAATACTAAACCCACGACGTGGGATCAAGTTACCAGCACCACCACCTTATGCTCCTGGGGGCATGCAAACAACATAACGGGCATCATAAGCACCCAAATAAATAATAAGACACGGTGCTGAATAACCTAACCAGTTCCAGTACATGACCTCAGGCCAAAATTCCAACATATCATAATGAATTATATTTTAACACATCTATATAAAAACAATGCAGAACCAAAAATAAGGGTAACCAGCTGAAAGTTGAGCAAGTGATCATAATATTCTCTACACAACACCATAACACGTGTGCTTAAAGATGCTTGTGCTTCCAGGGCCAACTAAGCCAGACTCATAATTCATGTTAAGATATGAATTACTACTTTAAAAACACATACTCAAGTTTTTAATTTATTGCCATTTCATCAATTTATATGAGTCATTACAAATACTGTAGATTCTGTATACACAAATACACTGCCTTCATTGAGAGCTTACAATTGTATTATCATCACTGTATTAACATAATGTGTTATTGAAATTTGAATTCCTAGCTTAAATTATGAGTTATAATTAAATGACAAAAATAAAAACAAGAAGCTTTTCCATTTTGCGCACACAAGCATCAAAGAAGAACCTGTGCTCACTCAGGCATTTAAGAAGAGCCACTTCATTTATAATACAAATTCTACCACAATACAAATACAATACAAAAGTTATGTTTATGTTTTAGCAAATAATGACATTTAAGTCATATAGTTATATAATACATAATTTTCTGTACCACAATGAATGGATATTTCCTTGCAAGTTATTCTCTTATCACAAGTGAATAGTTATTTATCTATATCCAATACAGTACTGTATACTTTCTTATTGATTTGCCAACTGACAATTGCAGAGCAGCATGCCGTTATCCTACACCTCCATACTACACAACCCCTCTCACCCAAACACTTCTTCACCCCACACCTTATTCGTACTGATGTACCCCACACCTTATTCGTACTGATGTACCCCACACCTTATTCGTACTGATGTAAGGTATTCCCACTCCATACCAAATTCATCAAAGTATTCCATCCCATACTTCCTCCACCACCACCATTCTCCATGTGCTGCACCCCTACACTCTCATGCCTCAGCCTCTTACCTCGTATCTCTCTATACTCAGCCCTCATAACAAACCTACTTTAAGTGCACACTCTCCTAGTTAATCTAACATTAAATAATCACATCTCATTCAGGTGAACCACAGTATGCTAAAATATGGCTATGAAAAATATTATTTCAAAAACTGCAAAAGGTAATGATATTTTATTGAAAAAAACTAAGTTAATTTTATACATAGAAATTAATGTCTCAGTCCCAATTTGATGCCTCAGAGCATTAAAGATATTTAAAAAGAGCACCAGAAACATATATTAAGGATTTCTACTTAGTTTCACTCATTGATCAAAAAATTTAATCTGCTTGAATTTTCCTTATTTATCTCCTGCTGGACTACTACACTCCCATACTTATCTCCTGCTGGACTACTACACTCCCATACTTATCTCCTGCTGAACTACTACACTCCCATACTTATCTCCTGCTGGACTACTACACTCCCATACTTATCTCCTGCTGGACTACTACACTCCCATACTTATCTCCTGCTGAACTACTACACTCCCATACTTATCTCCTGCTGGACTACTACACTCCCATACTTATCTCCTGCTGAACTACTACACTCCCATACTTATCTCCTGCTGGACTACTACACTCCCATACTTATCTCCTGCTGGACTACTACACTCCCATACTTATCTCCTGCTGGACTACTACACTCCCATACTTATCTCCTGCTGAACTACTACACTCCCATATTTCACAGTAGAATGAATGATAACTACTAAATGTATTATTTATAACAGAAAAAACAAGTGTGATGGTGTATGTCACTACCACTGAACATAAAGACTAGTTATAATAACCAGAAAACGTTTAGTATTATCACCTGTTACACAATACTAAGACACTTTCTACATGAATGATGAGTGACCTCCCAGATGCATAGTTAAAACTTGCAGTTAACTACTAAATTCATTGCTTGTAATTACTGTACAGTATTTAAAAAAAAAAAATTGTCTATACCACTATACTGTACCACTTTACATTCAAAATGCAATAATTTACTGTACCGTCCTCAAGAACGTGCATGCGCTGGTATGATGTAAACGACAACTGCCGACTCGTGAATGATTAGTAATACTGTACCTGTATATTACTGGATTATATTACCTGCTACTATTTCCAATTTTAATTCCAACAAATTTACAATTTTTTTTTTTTTTAGGAAATAAGAGGAACAGAAAGGTGATACATTATTGCAGGTAATATAACCCTTGTATTATTAATGGCTTCCATCATCCTTCACGTGTTGTGTCGTCCCACCCAGAAAGTTGGCCGTACCCCGAGGCCATCACACACCACCTTGGCTAGTTAGTGTGTATCATAGTTAATGACATATGACAACCTTAACTATAGAAAACCTTTGATTTTCTCATCTGTGGAAGAGTACTATTCTTTATACTAACGTTCATCAAACTGCAAAAATGACTTTTTTAAACATCTTTACAATGCCTTTAATTTCAACAAATTCTTTATCTCATGTCAAGTATTATTTTATTTATATTAATACCAACACAACTGTGTATATAAAGTTTTACATAATTATAAAATATATATAATAAATGTCCAAGCACCAGTCTCTCATTACCTGAAAAATGCGGATCCAAGACAAATTTTGCCCTTCGAGCAGTGGAGGCTTCTAGCTAAAAAATAATATAAACTACTCTAATTTTTTGTTTACTTCATATCACAGAACATTGACCGAGAAGTAGCGGGAGGGACGACATCATTATTACTGGGAGGGCTCATGATATCTCTTTCCCAATTTCTTCATTGATGAATGAAGGCCTAAAGGATGCTTGCTTTAAGTATATGCAGTAAAATTCTTCAGTTTCTATGAAATTTTAACTAAAATAATAATGGCATATCTTGTACATGGATTTGATTTTTCTTTATGTTTGAAGTAATATGAAAACATACAAAACAGCAGATTAACATATTATAATTCTCATTGTCTTATAACACATAACAAGGGCATGCAAATGATAAATGCTCAACTACATCCTACCACAGACACTTAAAGATATCAGAATTTGATCTATCTAAAGCAAGAGAGGTCTCAAAAGACAACAGATCTGTGTATATGATAATAGAAAGTTAAAATGCAACAAATATTGCAAATTTAAAAGCTTACAATTAGTTGGAAACTTTTCCTGCTTTCTATAACTTTTAGCAAATTTATATAATATAATAAATTTACTACAGACAATAACACGTTTAAAATTTAACAATTCGTGTACTTAAATTCTTTCAAGGCATCACATAACAACCATTACTATTCTGGTAAAATATTAATCATCAATAATTTTAACAGTGTATATATATATACTGTATATATATACATATATATATATATATATATATATATATAGCTACTTATTAATGCACTCTCAAATTCCCTGAAATTTAAAGGATGCATAAAGCACGAAAGGCAAGGAAGCGTGTTCCAGGTCTGGGCTTCAGAGTCAAAGACTGTTCTGCTACTAAAAACAATACGGAACCCCGCTGAAGGGAAGTAGCATGTGGCACCTCTCCAGGGGATGCTGGGTTTGCTTCCACATCATCTGCATTACCTTCCACCACCAAGACAATACTTGCTGATTCTATAGGTCTTAAAGTATACTGCTCCATTCCAGCAGGTATCTGATGGGAAAAAAAAAACAAGCAACTATATTTGTACATTTTTTTCTTTTTTAATTTATTTATTTTAAAATACATTTTAGCTAGAGATCTTCAACTTTAAATAAAGTGCACCTTAATGGGAAATATTCAAACGACATATGAATGATGATACTGTGGACAACCTGAGAAATAAGAGTTCAGGAACAGGGAATCAGGAAAACCAGATCAACCCACCAGGGTTGATCACTGAACCCTCAACTGAGCTGAACTTTGACACTGAAATTGAACTGGTGGCCCAAAGGTAATGGTGTAAAGCCACCACTGGACAAAGCACATTATGTACCCCCCAGCTGAACCAAGGATGCACAACTAAAGGAACCCTCTGGAAGCCTGCCGACTCATTCTTTACCAGAAAAGAGGGGGCTGGCTGTAACCAAACAAAATGAACATCAGGACTAAAAGAACAAAACCCCCAGAACTGGAGCAGAGCTTGAAGCTCACCCACCCAACAACAGGCAGACTAGCAGAAGAGAGAAAAGAAAGAACCTAGTCCTAGTAAACCTTCGAGAACCAGGTATCAACCAGGTATCAACTAGAGAATACAGAAACGAGCACAAATGACGAAGGCACCAAAAAACCCAGTCGCACCCGAGACTGAAAGGCATGCAGAACCCCAAGAAGAGGGGAACATGATGGGAAAGTCCTGTCCCAAGTTAAAAGGGGTGAACAATGGAGAAGAGTACCCACCGACAGGAAGGAACCAACGGGCGTAAGGAACAAGGAACAGAGCCCGGGGAAGGGCCAACACCCAACAACTCGTGTGGAGAGTGGGGAAGGAAAAACACCACTCCGCGCAACCGCAAGCCCCGTCCAAGGGGTAGAAAAAACCTCGGCGGGTTGCAATGGGGGCCAGAGGCCCCCCCCAAGTCAGCCCTCCCCCAGCCCCGGGAACCCACACGGCAGGCCCCGGGGCCGAGCCGTCCCCCCCCCCAAAGCCCCAGCCTCAAGAAAAACCAGGGCAGCCGTGAAAAACAGAAAGGAATGGAGCCCACTGGCAGACTCATACAACACGTCTGGAGGAACAGGCTCAAATGCCCCCATCGCTACCCTAGAAGAGGAATTCCCCAAGACCAACCAAGTCTCAAAACCATGGAAGCCCCGCCCCGATCCCGAACCTACAGACGGTAAGGACCCGGATGCAGGGAGGAAGGGCGGTGGGCGGGGGTGGGGGGGTTACCCGACAAAACCACCAACCACAAGGGGCAGTCTCGGGGCTTCCAGGAAGCAAACAACCTAGTGCGTTGCCACCGAAACTTAACGTGCAACGGCCATGCTGCCTGCACCCACTTAGTCAGCAGAAGACTGGGTAACCGAGCCACAGCAAGCAACAAAACTCGCAGGACCCCGGGCCGAAGGTGTCACCGACCCCACAGGCAGCTGATGGAGGCAAAACAGCAAGTGTCACCCCTGAGACAAGGGGACAGAGCAACCCTCAAACTCGCACAAAGCGAGGGGGGGACTCCGGGGCCATATCCATCGGGTCCAGGCTCCCCCTAGGGGATTCCCAGGGTCTTGAGCGTTTACTATAAGAGGACTCGCGCTCAGGTAATCCCAGGCAGGGTACTGCTAACCGGCGCCCATGTCTACCAAACAACCTTCTAAGAACTGAACCCCGGGACATGTACACTCACAGGGACCTAGCAGGGGGGAACCACCGGAAGAAGGAAAAGAATCCAGTACAAAGGGGACAATAACCAAAGGCAGACCCCCTCACCAGGTAGACAAACAAAAAGGAAAAAGAAAATCCCTACAAGAGGACAACGTACCCAGGCGGAACAGAGCCGGCCGCTATGATTGGTGAAAACAAACTGCACAGTACCCTGCACCCCTACCACTGCAAACTGCCCCTTACCCTAAGGCGAACAAGGGAGACAGAACCCTCATCACACAAAGGGCGGCCTGAAAACCAAAAAGTAGATGGCCTAGCAGAAGCAGGACCCAAGGAACTTGTGGAAGGTAACCCCAAGCTCCAAGGGCAGTACTTACAGGGCACCTAGGGAAGGCAACCCTAGGCGCATGCAGCCCGAGTACTGGAGACTCACTCTCGGCTCACACACCACCTAGAAGACAGACACCACACTCTAGGTACACAGTGCTGAAACAACTATCGGAGCCAGAGCACACAACCAGTGCCTTTAGCATCAGCCGAAGAACTGATGGGTGGATAGCCGGCGTGAGAGGTTTGGGGCTTCCCCTTCCCCCTCCCGGGGAGGGGGGAGCTGCGCAGACAGAGGCACGGTGACGTGTGACGTCATACTTGCTTGTTTGTTTTCTGTTGGGAGTTCTATCCACTAGTTCGGCTTTAGGTAGCAATTTTTACCAGAATAGGGGTTTGTTTTGGGTTGCTTACCTTTCTGGATGTTTGACCCGGTCGATGGCAGACATAGAATGCTTCCAACCACACGGGAGTTCTATAGGCCATTGCTTCCCTTGCCTCTCTGAGGGGGCCCGGTTCTGGCCGTGGTCCCCGGTAGGCCCTAAGAACTCCATACACATGACTGATGCCAAAGTCTGACATTAGCATATCAGCCTGTTATAGCTCCGGGGAGCCGACAGTGCTCCCCCAGAAAAGTTATTATATATCTCGCCATGGGTCCCAAGAAAGCCAGTGGTAAGTTTCAAGGCAAGAAATCGCATGTGAGAATGACCATAGAGGAAAAACAAGAGATCATTCATAAACATGAAAATGGTACAAGTGTTGTTGAACTAGCTAGGCAGTACAACAAATCCATGTTAATGATATGCACTGTACTAGCCAAAAAAAAAGGACATTATGAGTGCTAAAGTGGCAAAAGGCGCATCAACAATCATGAAACAAAGACCACAAATACTTGAGGATGTGGAAAAGTTGTTATTAATTTGGATACACAACAAGGAGTTAGCGGGTGATAGTGTTTAAGAGGCCATCATTTGTGAGAAAGCCAGGGTATTGCATGAAGACCTTGTAAAGAAAACCCCTGGAACGAGTGCAGATGCAAAAGACTAAGGCAAGCAGGGGATGGTTTGACAAATTTAGGAAAAAGAAGTGGTATTCTTAGTGTTGTGAGGCATGGGGAGGCTGCCAGCTCGGACAAACCAGCGGCTGAAAGATTTATTGAAGAATTTAAAGAGTTTGTAGAGGCTGAGGGATACCTACCACAACAAGTGTTTAATTGTGACGAGACAGGACTATTCTGGAAAAGATTGCCTAAGAGGATATATATTACCAAGGAGGAAAAATCATTGCCCAGACACAAGCCTATGAAAGATAGGTTTACGCTTCTGTTGTGTGGAAATGCGAGTGGCGATTTGAAAATTAATCCCTTGCTTGTGCATCATTCTGAAAATCCAAGGGTTTCAAAAAGTATGGTGTGCAGAAAAACCAAATGTGTGTGATGTGGAGGGCTAATAATAAGGCATGGGTGACTAGGATGTTTTTTACGTTGTGGGTGAATGATGTGGTGCCCTGCCATACAAAAATATCTGCAGGAGAAAAGTTTGCCACTGCAACTCCTCGACAATGTTCCTGCTCATCCTCCAGGCTTGGAAGATGCATTGTTGAACAGATATAATTTTCTCACAATAAAGTTTCTTCCTTCTAACACCACTCCTTTAATTCAGCCTATGGACCAGAAAATCATAGCGAATTTTAAGAAACTTTATGAAAGGGCACTTTTCCGGAAATGTTTTGAAGTGACTGAAGCCATAAATCTCACCCTCAACGAGTTCTGGAAAACCATTTTAATATTTGTAGTGCTCTAAACCTCGTTGACAAAGCCTGGTAAGAAGTGACTCAAAGAACCTTTATCTCTGGCTGGAGAAAATTGTGGCCTGAATGTGTCCCAGAATTAGACTTTGAGGGGTTTGAGCCTGTAAATGAAGTGCCTATTGTTGAGGAAATTGTTACTCTGGGCCGGAAAATGGGCTTGGAATTGGATGGTGCTGATGTGGAGGAGTTGGTGGAAGAACACAACGAAGAACTGACCACCGAAGAACTCCAAGCCCTTCAAAAGGAGCAGCAAGAAGAGGCAGCTGAGGATATTTCTCCAGAGGAGGAGGATGAGGGCGAAGAGAATGTCCCTTCCTCAACAATTAGGAAGTGGTGCCAGATATAGGAAGAAATGCAAACTTTTATTGAAACAACTCACCCAGAGGAAGCTGTAGTAGGCCATTGCATTAATCTTTTCAATGACAATGTGATGCCTCACTACAGAGAAATCTTGCGAAGAAGGGAAAAACAATCTTCAATGGAACATTTCATTGTGAGAAAATCAAGCAGTGACCAACAACCAGGACCTAGTGGTATGCAGGCAAAACGTGCCAGAGTGCACTCCAGAAAAATCTTTACTGCCCAATGTTATAATGGAAGGGGACTCCCCTTTTAAACAGTAACAATTCTCCTCCTCCTCCCCCCCTCCTCACCATCTTCCATACGCCAACAGGAGTCATCAGCAAGGTAAGTAATAACTTGAACATACTTTTGTAGTATAGATTTGGGTGAATTAGGTATAAAATTTACTTTGAAGTGAAGTTTTTGGGGAGTCAGGAACAGATTAATTCATTTCTCATTATTTCTTATGAAGAAATTAGCTTTGGTTTACGAATTTGAGTTACGAGCCGTCTCCAGGAATGAATTAAATTCTTAAACCAAGGTACCCCGTACTAGTTTGTGTGCAGAGTTGCTAGTTTCAATTCGTTTTTTTTTATTGATGATGAGTTTTTTGCTCTTTTGGGCTGTAGGTCGCATTTTACCAGCTAGTTATTTGTTTTGGTTTGTCTATCTCTCTGGACTACTGCCCCAGTCGATGGAGGAAAATGACATGCTTCACATGTAGTGCGCTCATATGCCATAGCTCCCTGCGCCTCTCTAGGGAAACCAGTTTCTGGCTCGTGGTCCCCGGGAGGCTCAGAACTCCACATGACTGATGACCCCAAACTAATAAAGCACATATCAGTTCTGTTAGCTTCAGGGAGCCGACAGGTTCCCCCAGAAATGCCACTCAAAAACAGGAAACCAGAGCGATGACGGCCATTTGGCGGGCACCCATCAGCCTAGAACTGACTGAAATCTAGAACTAGGCAAATAGAACTCTGCAACTGATGGCACTAAGTAGTATGGCACTATGTTACAAACCCGATTCCATCGTCGGAGCATGGAGCAGCAACGTCAATGCCATCTATGAGTCCGCTTCTGAAACCCCCACAAATTGGACGCCGCCATCTAGTGGTGACAGGATTATACCAACAAGAGGCGCTAGATTTCTGCCCTAGTCAGCTCGAGAGGTAGCTGGTGCTGACCTCTGGTGAGGTGGTGCCTAGAAAATCAGCGCCATCTATTATAGGAGGAGTTGTATGTATGTCAGAGTACGTAAATGATGTTTCCTAGTGTCCCATGTACTGACCAGTGTACTGATGACATGTCTATCCACAGAGTAGACATAGGGCTGCTGTGGTACGAGGACAGTCGGTCTACCCAGGGCAGCCAATAGCTCTACTCCATTCTGCTTTACGGAAGCAGTGAGCCGCCACCAGAGAAGAACTGTGTAGTGTTCTACTGTCTGCCTGTGAAGTGGCAGTGACAGAATTCGGCGTATCCGGGACTGGCTAACGGAAGAGACGACTGACAGTAAGGTGCTACGGAGGAGCGTAACCAGCGAGTTGCAAGAAGCTCCTGCCAGGGGTTCGCTACCCTTGTATTTATACGTGAAGAGGCCCAGCAGCGGGAGGCTGATGTTCTCTGCCAGCACCAGGCTGGAGTGCGATTGTGGGCGTGCAGAGAGAGCATCTAGTGAGACTGTGTTTTGGCTGGCCCATGGGTAGGGTAGACTCGTTGGCGTTTCCCAGTACTGGTTGAGGACGGTACTGTGTGTTGAGGAAACACGGGAGC
Source organism: Procambarus clarkii (assembly GCF_040958095.1). Lineage (NCBI taxonomy): Eukaryota > Metazoa > Arthropoda > Malacostraca > Decapoda > Cambaridae > Procambarus > Procambarus clarkii. Next base: position 17,402,877 of record NC_091205.1, read on the forward strand.
TGACAAGACTGCACCGATTGAGCATCAAGGAGCGCTTAGTGTCCTATGAAAGAGACACTTGTGTACATATTAAGTGTAGTAATACTTCCTTTAGGATTATGTATGAGGTGATGGGAAAGTGTTTATATGTGAATATATTGATAATTGATGAAGTGTCGTATTCAATGCACCTCCCCCATTGTGTTGTACTTGCATTACCGAGCTCACTCCTTGAAAGCCACTACTAACTTGGGGCCGGATACCAGAACTTAAGTTCCACCAGCAAAGAACCCAGTTGCGACCCACTGTGGCCGTAACACACTAATCAGTGCATGACAGCTTCAGGGAGTCAACAGGGCTCCCCTCAGACAAAAAATTATACAGTTAAATGCATTCCCTCTTTGATACCAGTTTCTTTTTGGAATGGCTTTGGGAACCAGAGAAAAAAATCATAAAAGTATGATTTCTCACATTCAGTGAAATACCTTATTGCTTGTTTATGGAAATTACTGTAGCAGAGAATGAAACAATGTCATGTAAAACTTTTAGGAAAGCTTACAATCATAAGTTAGTGCCTTCTCTGAAGAGATGCTTCTGAGCTTTGAGTGTCTGCAGCAGTTAATGTGTAAGTTTGTCCAGTTACAGTAAGTGCATCAACCTTAGTGAGAACTTGTTCAATCAAAGTGTTCAGTATCTCTGACTGATGAGTATCAGTCAGAGATACTGGCTCATCCATGATGGGATGGGCCATTGGGGTGTAGGAAACCTGATCTAAATCTCCTGTGATGTTACATTTACATTCATGACACAACCTAACTACCAGGCATCATTATGCAATACATGCAAGTCACAACACCTTTTATTTCTTCCAAAGGCAATGGTTGATGTCAGATATTTGTTTGCTGCACTTCACTATTTGTTTCTTGAGAAGACCTCTTTATTATTCATTCATTCCTTGGACCTGGTATGAAAGTGACGTACTGTGTTGGTACTGCAGGAGTTGAGGTGAATTCAAAACAATGATGAAAGCAACCACTGTTGCCGCTCCAGTTCTCCAATCACTTTAAGCCCCATACTGTACTACTGTATACTCTCCCTGAGTCAAAAATGAGAAATGTTAATGACCTCGGTCCAATTCAATTAACTTTGTTTACACAAGTGTGAATACAAACCTACCTCAATCATATCAACAGCAAAGTCAGGCACTGGAGGATTGTACTAGTGTTGTATAACCATCCATTTTGAAGCCCTCAAACTTTTTAGATTCTGGTGACACCATTCCATAGTCCAGCATAGACACTAAGGTTTCCACATCTTGGAACTTTGGGGTCAAGCCAGCTCGTACCACATTATCTGAGCAGGCCATGCATTCAACACAGTCTGTGAGATATATTATATATTAAAATGCGGAATTCTGGTTTTACTAAAATAAAATTCTTGTCAAGGAATAGCAAGACGAGAATAGACTATGTAAATAATGTTTCGCCTGTATGGGCTTAATTAAATCTGAAAGATACACAAGACTGGTGATTATAAAGGGGAAAATGGGAAAGTGATGAGGTCAGTGAGGAGAAGGTGCGTTAAGATTACTGATGTGAAGGTGATAGACATAAGGGATTATATCTTACAATTTATATAATATTATTTCAACAAAATAAGTAGCAATACTGAATTTTCCCCAATTTCCTTTGAAGGTGTCGTGGTGTTTGATGGTTGTACACTATACACTGTCTCAATGCATTTTCTTATTTGATGTTGAGATTAATATTCATGAAGTTCATTAGGCGTTTCTCATGGTTTCTACACGTAACTTAAGCATTGTTGATGCTATCAACATGACAGGAAGTGCTGAACGTATGTTTAAAAATTCTCATCTAAATTTTGGGACGTTTCACCTTAATTTACTTTGTCACGACTATTACAGGGTATAACATACATCAATGCTATGGTGACATTTTGTCACTAGTTATGATTGTGACAGTTTTGATTACCATAGATGTCTTGTCCACAACCCCTATACAGTATTGGCTTTGTTGCAGGTGTTGGTTATGTTGTTTGCTGTCTGTCTTATCAGGGAAAATGATCCATCTCTCTGGTTTTATTGTGTTAGTGTTCCTGATCTTAGATGCTAGTTCTGTACATTTCTTATTGAAAGGAATCTATGATGCATTAGCATTTGTTTTTTAAGAACTGCTGGCTGCAAGTCTTAAATGCGCTAAGAATGAATCTAATCACTTTGCTGTTCTTTTGTCTAATAAAAATGATGAGAGAAATTAACACTTTCGCTCTCTTCGAACACCCCTGGGGTTCAAAATATCTCTCTTTTGTCCGAGTTGTGGACGCAAGCAGAGTCCATCATTTTAAAATATTTATTAAAAATTTAAATTTTATCCGATCAATCTGGGAGTGGTTTTAAAATGAGCGCCTTTACATTGCGCACAATTTGATACCAACCTTGAGGTTACCTTGAGGTGCTTTCGGGGCTTAGCGTCCCCGCGGCCCGGTCGTCGACCAGGCCTCCTGGTTGTCGGACTGATCAACCAGGCTGTTGGACGCGGCTGCTCGCAGCCTGACGTATGAGTCACAGCCTGGTTGATCAGGTATCCTTTGGAGGTGCTTATCCAGTTCTCTCTTGAACACTGTGAGGGGATGGCCAGTTATGCCCCTTATGTGTAGTGGAAGCATGTTGAACAGTCTCGGACCTCTGATGTTGATAGAGTTCTCTCTCAGAGTACCAGTTGCACCTCTGTTTTCAACGGGGGTATTCTGCACATCCTGCCATGTCTTCTGGTCTCATGTGATGTTATTTCTGTGTGCAGGTTTGGGACCAGCCCCTCTAATATTTTCCACGTGTAAATTATTATGTTCCTCTCCCGCCTGCGCTCAAGGGAGTACAGTTTTAGGCTCTTTAGTCGGTCCCAATAGTTTAGATGTTTTACCGAGTGGATTCTAGCAGTAAAGGATCTCTGCACGCTCTCCAGGTCAGCAATTTCTCTAGCTTTGAAAGGTGCTGTCATTGTGCAGCAGTACTCTACTCTAGAGAGCACAAGCGTTTTGAAAAGTATCATCATCGGTATAGCATCTCTAGTGTGAAAAGTTCTTGTTATCCAACCTGTCATTTTTCTTGCAGTTGTGATGGCTACTTTATTGTGTTCTTTAAAGGTAAGGTCTTCCGACATGAGTACACCCAGATCCTTGACATTGCCTTTTCGTTCTATGTTATGATTTGCCTGAGTTTTGTACGTGGTTTCCGTTTTTATATTTTCATTTTTTCCATAGCGCATGAGCTGGAACTTATCTTCGTTAAACACCATATTATATTCTGTAGCCCATAGAAAGACCTGATCTACATCTGACTGGAGGTTCGCCGTGTCCTCTATGTTGCCTACTCTCATGAAGATCCTAGTGTCATCTGCAAAGGATGATACAGTGCTATAGGTTGTGTTCTTGTCTATGTCCGAAATGAGGATGAGAAAAAGTACTGGAGCAAGCACAGTACCCTGGGGGACTGAGCTCTTCACGGTTGATGGGCTGGATTTTATTTTGTTGACTATTACACATTGGGTTCTGTTGGTCAGGAAATTGTAGATCCATCTGCCTATTTTTCCGGTAATTCCTTTTGAACGCATTTTATGTGCAATAACACCATGGTCACATTTATCAAAAGCTTTTGCAAAATCTGTGTAAATTACATCCGCGTTATGTTTGTCTTCCACAGCATCTAATGCCATATCATAGTGGTCCAGTAACTGCGACAGGCAAGAGCGCCCTGTTCTGAAACCATGTTGTCCGGGGTTATGGAGTTGCTGTGATTCCATGTATTTTGTGATTTTACTTCTTAGCACTCTCAAAAATTGATGTCAGAACACTGGAAAGATTATAAATACTTTTCTGGGGGGAGCCCCGTCGGCTCCCCGGAGCTTTACCGGCCGATATGCTAATGTCAGACTTTGGCATCAGTCATGTGTATGGAGTTCTAGGGCCTACCGGGGACCACGAGCCAGAACCTGGCCCCCTCAGAGAGGCAAGGGGAGCAATGGCCTATAGAAACCCCCGTGTGGTTGGAAGCATTCTGTGTCTGCCATCGACCGGGTCAAGCATCCAGAAAGGTAAGCATTCCAAAACAAACCCCTATTCTGGTGAAAATTGCTACCTAAAGCCGAACTAGTGGATAGAACTCTTCAACAGAAAACTAGTATGACGTCATACCTCACCGCGCCGCTGTCTGCGCAGCTCCCCCCTCCCCGGGAGGGGGAAGGGGGAGCCCCAGACCTCCCACGCCGGCTATCCACCCATAAGTTCTTCGGCTGATGCTATAGGCAACGGTTATGTGCTCCGGCTCCAGTGGTTGTTTCAGCACTGTACCTAGAGTGTGGTGTCTGTTTTCTAGGTGGTGCGTGAGCCGAGAGCGAGTCTCCAGTACTCGGGCTGCATGCGCCTAGGGTTGCCTTCCCTAGGTGCCCTGTAAGTGCTGCCCTTGGGGCTTGGGGCCACCTTCTACAAGTTCCTTGGGTCCTGCCCCTGCTTGGCCGTTTGCTGCTTGGTTTTCGGCTGCTCTTTGTGTGCTCGGGTGTTCTGTCTCCCTTGTTCGCCTTAGAATAAGGGGCAGTTTTTGCACTGGTGGGGCGCAGGGTACTGTGCAGCTTGTCTTTACCAATCATAGCGGCCGGCTCTGTTCCGCTTGGGTACGCTGTCCTCTTGCGGGGTTTTCTTTTTCTTTTTGTTTATCTATCTGGTGGGGGGGTCTGCCTTCGTTCTTGCCCCTTGTGTTCTGAGTATTTTCTGGTGGTACCCCTGCTAGGTCCCCGTGAGTGTACACGTCCCGGGTGTTCAGCTCTTAGAAAGTTGTTTGGTAGCTTTGGGTGCCGGTTAGCAGTACCCTGCCTGGGATTACCTGAGCGCGAGTCCTCTTATAGTAAACGCTCGGGACCCTGGGAAACCCCTGGGGGCGCGCGGGTCCGATGGATGTGACCCCTGAGTCCCCCCCTCGCTTCCAGCGAGTTTGAGGGTTGCTCTCACCTTTTGTCTCTGGGTGCCTCTCTGTTTTGCCTCCGTCTGCTGCCTGTGGGGTCGGTGACACCTTCGACCCGGAGTCCTGCGAGTTTGGTTGCTCGTTGTGCCTCGGTTACCCAGTTGTGCTAACAAAGCGGGTGCGGGCAGCAGGGGCGTTGCACATGAGCCTTGGTGGTGGCAACGTTCTCGTGGTTTCCTCCCCGGGAGCCCCGGGGCTGCCCCGTTGTAGTTCGTTTTGGGACTTGGGGGTGTTGGTTGCTTCGGTTCCATCCACGCCCCCTTGTCTTTCCCCTGGATCACCCTTCCTGCCTGCATCCGGTTCCTTACCGTCTGTAGGTTCGGGGCGGGGTTTTTGATGGTGTTGAGACTCGGGCAGTCTCGGGGAATTCCCCTTCCGGGGTAGTGACGGGGGCATTTGAGCCTGTTCCTCCAGCCGTGTTGTACGAGTCTGCCAGTAGGCTCCCTTCGTTAGTGTTTTCACGGCTGCCTCGGTTTTCTGGTACGGCCGGGGCTTTGGGGGAACGGCTCGGCCCCGGGGCCTGTCGTGTAAGTTCCCGGGGCTGGGAAGGGGCTGACTTGGGGGCCTTGGCCTCGTTGGACCCCGTGGGGGTTTTTATCCCCCTCTAGGCAGGGGCTTGTGGTTACGCGGAGTGGGGTTTTTCCTCCCCACTCGCCGTACGTGCTGTTGGGCATCGGCCTCTCCCCGGGCTCGGTTCCTTGGCCTTTGAGTCGGTTGGTTCCGTCCTGTGGGTGGATATTTCCTCCCACCCCTTTTTGGGACGGTGTTTTCGTCATGTTTCCCCGTTCGATGGGGTTCTGCGTGACTTCTGATCTCGGGTGCGCCTGCGCCTTCGTGTGCCTTCGGGACTAGTGTTGGCTTCTGTGTTCTCGAGGGTACGGGAAGGTTTTTCGCTACTTCCCGCATTATTGGAACGTCTGTCGGCTCCTCGTCCTTGTCGCCCTGTTGGGCTGCTTGTCGCCCTGTTGGGTTCCTTTTTGGGCTCTTTGCTTCTTTGGCCGGTTTTATTGTTCCTGCTTCCTCTTTTGGCTACTTTTCTCATGCAGTAGTCCTGGCTGGCGCCTTCCCGCAGGGAGGGTGTGCGGTTCGGCCAGCGTGTTATGCGCATGCGCCGTGGAGTTTGTTTTAGTCTGGGCGGTGTTTCAGTGCTGGTGTTTTGCGCCCTTTTTTGCTACAGTGCTTCGCCTCTTGTTCTTCTCCCTGGCTGCGGTATGTGCCCCTTCGCGCCGGGGATGTCCTGGTTCCCAGTTGTGGGGAGGACACCGCGGTTTTCCCTGTGTCATGGGTGTGGACCGCCTCCTTCGCCTCTCCCTGCTCTCCTGCGGGTCCGGCTCTGGCGTCTTCACCTGGCGGTGCTCCCAGGTTCTTCTGGGCACGGTTGAGTCGTGTCAAGTTCGTGCCACCATTCGCCAGGTGAGTTTCTGCGGTCTGGCGTCTTTTGGCCGGGCGCTGGATGCGGTGTTGTTTATATACCTGTCTTTATTTAGGTATGTTTTTGTACGACTGAGACCGTTCGCACACCAGTGACTGTCCCTTTTTCAACCCTTCCTGTCCCCCTCATGTGCATGTCCAACCCATGCTGGAGTCATTCAGGGGACCCTCCTTTTTTAATGTTGTGAGGTGTGGGGGTTGTGGGGTTGGTTCTGTACTCACCTGGTAAGGCTCCTGGCTGTGCTTGCAGGATTTGAGCTCTGGCTCTTGGGTCCTGCCTATCTGGTAGAACTTGCGGAATAGTACCTGTGGAGTGCAGTGGTGCTATTGGCACATTTGGGGAACACTGTATTACCATCAGAGGTCTGTGCTTGTTACACGACCTACTTGCGAGCATAAGTCGTCTTGCTGGTTCGTCCGTGGACTTCCAGGGCGCACTAGCCTGTTTTCGTATGGCAGTTCCGGCCCGTCCTGGTTGTGGGGGTATGTGGGCCGGTGGACTGCTCCTAGCAGCTGCCTGGTGGGCCACCCTCTGGCCGGTCTAGCCTGGCCTTGGGCCGGGCTTCAGGTGTAAAAGGGCTCCCAGTACCTCATCCAGCAGGTATCGAGCAGGGTTTCTCCGCCTTCGGTCGCCTGGTGCAGGTTTCTGGGCCTGCAGGGTTTTGTCGTGTCTCCGTTGGCCCTGTCTGGGGTCTGCCTGCTCCGTTCTCTGCCTTTGCAGAAGGGAGTTGCTATTACATGTTGCATGTTGCAGTGGTGCCTGTTGCTGCGGCTGCACGTGTGCTTTGGTACCGTGTTTCACGGTGGCGTGTCCTTGTTCCTGTGTCCGGTTGTGGAGTGGCACTTTGCTGCCGTTTTGTGCCTGGGGATTGCGTGGGGGTTTTTCTGTCCCTGCCTGATTGTCCACCCCTGGTTGTTCTCCTGGGGTTTTTGTGCTTCTGCTCTTTCTTCCTGCCTCCTCTGCAGCAGGGATGTTCTGCGTGTGTTCTTAGGCATTGGTCAGCCCGTGTCCTGTGATGTGCTTCTTTGTCTCGGTCTATTGCAGTTGTTCGTACCCCTTGGTTCGGGTACTGTCACCACCAAGCAGCACATGGTTAAAGGAGGAGCTAGATAGTAAACGTGAAGGTCTTATAACAATAATGAGAGAGATTATAGCGAGAGCGGATAACGATAGATCACGACTGTTGATAGTCGGTGACTTCAACTTGAAATTCATAGACTGGGAAGCATATGAAGCTAAAACAGAAGATTTTTGGACCTGTAAATTTGTAGACCTCATCCTGGAAACATTCTTGTATCAACATGTTAAACAAGCTACGAGGATGAGGGAAGGGGACGTTCCCCTCCATGCTAGATTTGATATTTACCAGGAAAGAGGAAGAGATATTTGACATTCAGTACCTTCTTCCCTTGGGTAAAAGTTGACCATGTCTTTTTGGGAATAAAGTATGCAATGCGTTATAAGATGGAAGAAAATAAGGAGGTTGAAGCAGTTGAAAAACCAGACTTCAGGAGAGGACATTATGGTGACCTTAGAAATTTTTTTAGTGAGTATAATTGGACAGACTTGATGCTAGGCAAGGAAGTGAATGAGATGTATGTCAAGTTTTGTGAAATATATGATCAAGGCACAAAAAAATTTATACCAAAACAGAGATGCAGAACTAGGAAACAGGATTGGTTCAACATAAATTGCGAGAGGGCTAGAGACCAAAAGACACAAAAATGGAATCAATACAGGAAGAGGCCGAACCCCCAAACATACCAGCGATACAAAGATGCGAGAAACAACTACACGGCAGTGAGGAGAGAGGCAGAAAGAAATTTTGAAAAAGGGATTGCAGACAAATGCAAAACAGAACCAGGTCTGTTCTATAAATTCATAAACAACAAATTGCAGGTAAAGGATAATATTCAGAGGTTGAAAATGGGAAATAGATTCACGGAGGATGAAAAGGAAATGTGTGAAACACTAAACGAAAAGTTCCAAAGTGTGTTTGTACAAAATGAAATCTTTAGGGAACCAGATACAATAAGAATTCCAGAGAACAACATAGAGCACATAGAGGTGTCTAGAGATGAAGTGGAAAAAATGCTCAAGGAGCTAAGTAAGAACAAAGCAGTTGGTCCAGATGGAGTTTCACCATGGGTTCTGAGAGAATGTGCACCTGAGCTCAGCATTCCTCTTTAACTGATTTTTCAGGAATCCCTGTATACAGGAGCTGTAGCTGATGTGTGGAAAAAGGCTAACATAGTTCCAATCTACAAAAGTGGAAACAGGGAAGACCCCCTTAATTATAGACCTGTATCATTGACAAGTGTAATAGTCAAAATATTGGAAAAAATAATTAAAACTAAATGGGTAGAACACTTGGAGGAAAACGACATAATATCAGACAGACAGTATGGTTTTCGATGTGGAAGATCCTGCGTCACGAACTTGCTCAGTTTTTATGATCGAGCCACAGAGATTTTACAGGAAAGAGATGGTTGGGTTGACTGCATCTATCTGGACCTAAAAAAGGCTTTCGACAGAGTTCCCCATAAGAGGTTGTTCTGGAAACTAGAACATATTGGAGGAGTGACAGGTAAGCTACTAACATGGATGAAAAATTTCCTAACTGACAGAAAAATGAGGGCCATAATCAGAGGCAAGGTATCGGATTGGAGGAATGTCACGAGTGGAGTACCTCAGGGTTCAGTTCTTGCACCGGTAATGTTCATTGTCTACATAAACGATCTACCAGTGGGAATACACAATTACATGAACATGTTTGCTGATGATGCTAAGATAATAGGGAAGATAAGAAACTTACATGATTGTCATGCCCTTCAAGAAGACCTGGACAAAAAAAGTATATGGAGCAACACTTGGCAAATGGAATTTAATGTGAATAAATGCCATGTTATGGAATGTGGAATTGGAGAACATAGACCCCACACAACCTATAAATTATGTGAGAAATCTTTAAAGAATTCTGATAAAGAAAAGGATCTAGGGGTGGTTTTAGATAGAAAAATGTCACCCGAGGACCACATTAAGAACATTGTGCGAGGAGCCTATGCTACACTTTCTAACCTTAGAATTGCTTTTAAATACATGGATGGAGAAATACTAAAGAAATTGTTTACGACTTTTATTAGACCAAAGCTGGAATATGCAGCGGTTGTATGGTGCCCATATCTTAAGAAGCACATCAACAAACTGGAAAAGGTGCAACGACATGCCACTAAGTGGCTCCCAGAACTGAAGGACAAGAGCTACGAGGAGAGATTAGAGGCATTAAATATGCAAAAACTAGAAGATAGAAGAAAAAGAGGCGATATGATCACTACGTTCAAAATAGTAACAGGAATAGATAAAATTGATAGGGAAGAATTCCCGAGACTCGGAACTTCAAGAACAAGAGGTCATAGATTTAAACTAACGAAACAAAGCTGCCGGAGAAATATATGAAAATTCAATTTTGTAAACAGAGTGGTAGACGGTTGGAACAAGTTAAGTGAGAAGGTGGTGGAGGCCAAAACCGTCAGTGGTTTCAAAGCATTATATGACAAAGAGTGCTGGGGAGACGGGACACCACGAGCGTAGCTCTCATCCTGTAACTACACTTAGGTAATTACACTTAGGTAATTACACACACACACACGAGTTCTCACACTCTTATAAAGCCACTAGCACACACAGCATTTTGGGCAGGTCCTTAATCCTAATCCTTTTCCCAAAATATGACCCACCAAATCATTTAACAACCAGGTACCCATTTCCTCTACAGTTAAGGATTGGCACCCAGTCAATCCTTCCCGGCCAGAATACAAACGCAGGCCAAAGCACTTGTGAAGGGCCGAGCAAGTGCTTTACCACTACGCCACGGGGACTGCAAGGGACATGGACAGGATCAGCATAAGGATTTGGGAAGGAATGGTGCCCAACCACTTGGACGGGCGGGGATTGAATGCTAACCCTGCATGAAGTGAGACCATCACTCTACTGGCCAGCCCAAATGATTGGGCACCATTCCTTTCCCCCATCCCACCCCAAATGCAGAAAACTTCACTTATAAATAAAATCTACACATATTGGTGTTTCTCTACACTGTATGTGTGTACTTTCTGCTCTTTTATCATAAACAAATCTTAAAACTACTTTTACTATATAATATACAAAAAAACTCAAATAATCTAGCATTAAATATCATTTAAATGATGCTACAGATTTTCAAGCTGACCTATTTTCCAAATATAATATAAAATGCTTGTCAATATTAAAACCAATTAAGTTTGCATACAGTCACTTATCTTTTACCGCTGCCACAAAATGAGTGAAGGGACTTACCTCCAAGCAGGTAAGCATGGATAATGTTAGGACCAAGAAACATAGCTTCACCAGGCTGCAGAGTTAGATAGTTCAGCAAGTAAATGGAAAAACAGCCAACATCACCAGGATACTGCTCATGTAGTGTTTTGAAGAGGTTACAAAGGGCTTCACCACTTTCTGATGTCTCTATTGGAAAATCACAGTGGTTCAGACTTGTGATAATTACAGGATTCTTCATAACTTGTCAGTCAATCCTATGTAGCATGTAATTGAAAATCCTGTCGATATATAATCAGATCAATTTCTTCAAATTCAGACATTGCAGCCATTTACTGTAACTTACCCAATTCAGAGAATCGTTGTAACTGATCATTAAGAGCAGAAGCAATGACGTCCTTAGGCGAGTTCATCATTGCAGAAAAGCAAGCTTTGAGATTCTCTTCAGTTGGATTCTCAATGAAATTGTCTGCAACATCTTCTCCTATTACCTTCCGTAGCTCAGTCAACTCTGTAATTGAATAATGAATTACAAATACAGCACTATGCCATTCATCATCAAATTTGTGCAAATTGGGATATAATTGAAATTTTGTATCCCTTCAGCTGCACAAGCAATTTTACAATGCAAGACCACGGTGCACATGAAATAAATTGCTCGGAAAAAATTATTTGTTCTTTTGACATTGTTAACTGACATCCAGGAAGGGCGAAAATCCAAATAAAAAACCAGCGTCGAATGTATGTACACTCGATTATCCGGGATTCGAATATCCGGAAAACGCCCTTATACGGCCAAAATCGTGACCGGAAAAAGTTCTCAATATCCGGCCAAAATGTCCATAGGAGCCAGAAAATCAGGTGTTTGTCCGGATAAAAAATCTGGGCCGGTTAACTTGCTGCCGATGTTGCAATATCCGGACAGTCAGCCGGACTAGGAGTGAATTGTCCGGATATGAAAGCCAGTACGCGGGCCATACCTGTATTAATCCCGTATGGCTGTGGCTCGAGGCACATGGTGTAGGAGTGGGTGGGGTGTCGGGGGAGAGGGGAGCGTTGGGAGGGACCACCTGGGTACAGGAATTACCATTTATTTTAGAGCAATTCATCATAGCCAAAAACAAAAGAAATACTAGTAATAATGTAATAACAAATATATAAGTTTCCTACAAAAAATTTGCACAGGCTGAAGTTTCCTTCAAAAATATTGCGAGTTTTTTCCTCCTGGCGGCCTACATACGTGCTATAGCTGCCCCAAGTGGACCCGTCCAACACTGGTCAACCCGTGTGCTCCCACCCCTCGTGTTATACACAGTGCTGCACAATTAGTGAAATTTTGTTTAAATAACTTTTTTATTTTCATAGTAACTTTGAACATTTTTGGCCAAGACTATGTCTGGTAGCAGCATCAATCATTCTGGAGGTGTTAAAATATAACCTCCACATTAAATATATTAAATTCAACACTTAAAATTAACAGTTAAAAGTTGGTATAAATAATGTATGGTATTCAAGCTATTATACTACTTTAACTAAAGCATTAGTTAAACACCTTTCAAATGTTTTGAAATTTGCTGTGCAGGCCTGAAGCCACAGAGAGCTTGGAAAGGAGTCAATGCAATGGTCATTTCTGGTTTATGATTGGGATCCTTGTATACATCTGGGTGATCTTTGTGCAGCTGCTCAGCATGACTCTGGAAAACAAAAAATTGGAGTGATCTAAATGATCACTTTGCCTCAAGAGCAACAAACAGTACCACATTATATCGACATCATGCAGATTAAATATAGTAGAGTATTGTACTATATTCAATTAATCAAAATTTTAATATAAAGACTATTTCTTATGCTGTCTATTCCAAGCTGACCTTCTTTGGATGAGCTTGAATGGAGAGTGCCTGGTTAACGCTTAGGACCTTGAACAAGAAGGGGAGCTGCTCACCAAACTTATCAATAAGAAGTGATCCCAACACCTCTGGCTGCTTGTTGATGAAATTCCCAAGGGTTTCACCAGTGGCTGAAGAAAACACATTCTTCCCTCAATACTTTCTAATACAGAAGTTAAACATCAATGAAACATAATATAATAAAGTTGTAGTCCAACAATCTAGATTTGATATAAGTAAGAGTGTTGGCTGACGAGTACAAAATGAGAATTGATAGTGATTTTATACAACAGATTTTAACCAGTTGAACTGTTTATATGCCTTCCAAATTACACAAAGAATGTATGGTTAAGAATGTTAAGCTGGAATGATGGATTCCACAATCTGGTAGGAGATGAACAATTGGTGGAATGCGAAATGGAGAAAAGGTTTTATATTTCAGTCCATTCATGGACCATTATCAAATTATGACTAGATTAATTTTAATTTGACAATATCCTAGGACAGAAAGTTTCATCGCTTTACCCATTACTAGTGTGTGTAGTTTTACCTGTTCCAGCCTTGTTACTATGACATTAATTATCAGATTAATGATTATACTGAAGTCCTCAGGTCAATGGAAAATAAAAATCACAAAAAAAAACAGAGTTGAATGTAATGAAATACCATTTTCTGGGCGAGACCCGGAGGCTCCCCGGAGCTATACCAGGCTGATGTGCATTTATTAGACCATGGCAACAGTCAATCGATGGAGTTCTAGTTCCTACTGGGGACCAAAGCCAGAATCTAGCCCCCTCAGAGAGGCATGAGAAGCAATGGCAGTAAAGACAACCCCCCCCCCTCCTGGTGTAATTGGAAGCAATCTATGTCTGGCATCTAGCAGGTCAGGCACTCAGAAAGGTAGGAATTCCAAAACAAACTACAGCTAGTTAAAAATTGCAAACTGAAAGCTGAACAAGCCAGCAGAACTCCCCAATCGAAAACGAGCAAACAAGCACGACGCCACTACAGCCGCCGCTGTCTGTGCAACTCCCCCCCTCCCTGGGAGGGGAAAAGGGGGGTCCCAGACCTCCACGCAGGCTACTCACCTCAGTTCAGAGACTGAATATCAAAAACGTGAAAAAAAAAACGCCGACCAGAGAGAGGGAGGGATGCCAGGGAGTTTCCGGGTCTCACCCAGAAAATGGCGTTTCATTACATTCAACGCTGGTTTTCTGTGGAAAGCCCCTTAGGCTCCCAGGAGCTACCTAACCAAAGATAAAGGAAAAAGGGACTTATCTGGGAGGCAGGTCGCTACTCGCTCTTCAACTCGAAGTCGAGACAACTGGCTGCAACCTGTGACCCAAGGCTACACATGCCCGAGAAGGGCCAGGAACATTAACGAGGTACCATGCGACCAGGATCCTATTTGACCTCCAAAAGCCCCATGCCCAAATGTCAGCCCAAGACACATTACCAAAAACAGCAGCCAAAGCCGTGAACTTATGAACGTCATGGGCACAGGGAATAGACGACAGGCTGGCTGGAACAAATAATCCTGCAGATGACCTGGAAGACCCGCGCCCTGGAATAGGGAAGAAGGGGAAACCGGGTCTAACCAAAGTGTGTCCCCTGCCACGGAGGCCCCTTGCCACAGAGGCCGTGGCGTGCAACTAACGCGGAAGAGCCGCAACCAGACACAAACATGAAGCACTCCCGGCCGAACCAACCAAGCATCAACCATCCAAGGACCCCTCCGGAAAGCAGCAGACTCATTCTTCGCCAGAAAAGAAGGAGATGGCTGCAAACGAACAAAACGACCACCAGGACCGAAGGAGCAGAAACCCCTGCAGCAGTGGAGAGCATGAAGCTTCCTGACCTGATGCCTCAGAGGCCAATGCCAACAAGAAAAAGAGCCCTAGAAAAACAGTCCTGAACTGAGAAGACCCCCACAAACCGACGGAGGAGAAAAGAGAGCACCCTGGTCCAACAACCAGGATGGCTCAGACAGCGCATGAGCAGGCCGGAGGTGAAACAGTGCCCGAGAAAACTTGTGTAACAGAGCAGAAGTGACATCCACCCCGAATGCAAACTAAAGCAGGCTCTGCCAAAGCCACACGATACGAGGCGACAGTATTTGGCATAAGATGACGGTCCTGAAACAATCAATGAGAAAAAGGATAAAAAAAAAAATCAGAAATCGAAGACATCCTACAAAGAGACAAAGTGCCGAAAGGACCGCCAAGGAACGTCATACTGCTGTCGAGACAAAACTCGCAGGTGGGACACCATCAACGAGGCCACCTGATCACCAAACAAGTGGTGAATAAATTGGCAACAAAAAGACCAGACACGTAGAGCGGAGGAGAAGATCGAACCAGCCATGTACTGTACTGGACCAATCTGCTGAATGAGGCGGAGTCGCGGGAAAACTCTCTGGTTCGGATCTCGAGCAACAGGCGCCTGAAACCAGGACTGGGCCGGCCACCAAAGGGCCAACAGGACTACGCTCCTCTGGTTAAGTCTCCAAGCGAGCCAGGACCCGGAGCAACAACCGAACCAGTGGGAAGAGGTACAGGTAACACCACCTTGCCCAGTCCAGCCGAAAGTCATCAACCCCAATGGACTCGCAGTCGGGGTAGGGTGCCACATACACTGGAAAAACCCTCAACCATGCCTGTGCGAAGAGGTCTACCTCCGGAAACATAGAACACAAACACTTGAGGATGTTGAACAGTTATTAATTTGGATTCACAGCAAGGAGTTAGCAGGTGATAGAGTTTCAGAGGCCATCATTTGTGAAAAAGCAAGGAAATTGCATGAAGACCTTTTAAAGAAAACCCCCTGGAACGAGTGATGCAAATGCGAAAGAGTTTAAGGCGAGCAGGCTGAGCTGGTGGAGGAACACATGCGAAGAACTGTCCACTGAAGAATTTCACAAGGGGCAGCAACAAGAGACAGCTGAGGAAATTTCTTCAGGGAAGAAGGAGACAGTACAGAATGTCCCTTCCTCATTAATTAAGAAAATGTGTGCAGCATGGGAAGAATTGCAAACTTTTGCTGAAACAACTCGCCCAAATCACAAGTGCAGTAGGCTGTTGCCTTAACCTTTTTAATGACACTGATGCCTCACTACAGATAAAAATTGACTTAAAACGTATGGAAAAACAAAAATCTATGGAAAGGATTTTAGTGAGACAAACTAGCAGTGAACCACAACCAGGTCCTAGTGGTACTGCAGGCAAAATGTAGGAGAGTGTACCCAGAGAAGTCATCACTGCCTGATGTTGTAATGGAAGTGGACTTCCCTTCCAAACAGTAGCACCTCTCCTTCCTCTCCCCCTCCTCACCATCTTCCATACGCCATCAAGAGTCCTCCATAAAGGTAAGATAAACATATGTACTGTATTGTAGTTAGAGAAAAAAATTGTATTCAGTATAAAATGTATTTTTAAGTTAATATTTCTGGGAGTGTAGAACGGATTAATTCAATTCCTTTATTTCTTATGGGAAAAATCGTTTCGAATTATGATACGTCTCTTGAAACGGATTACCACTGTAAATCGAGGCCCCACTGAATATGTAAAAATGGTCAGAATCGGTCAGAAACTAGATTTTTGGATACTAAAGTTGAAATTCTAGTTATAGGTATAATTATGGCAGTTTTAATTCATGAATTTACTTGTACATTGTAATACACATTGTTTGGCATTCGTACTCAAATATGTGAAAGTTGTAGGTCACTGTGTGTTGAAATGAAGTAAAGAAAAAATAACCTCAAAAAATCAAAATATAGAGATAATTATAATTATAAGGATTTAGGGGATATACTTAGGGTATACTTTATAAAAGTAAAATAACCCTAATCTTGTCCCTAATCATCAAAACACCCTAAAGAAACAAGGAAGAGAGTTTGAAATCTGTGAAAAATCAGCCAAAAAAAAATCAAAGACCCAAGTTCTGAGAGTTGTGACTGATTTATTTGTTCACCAATTTAATTCTGTCTTCACATAGATTGGTAAGGGTATGCATAAATATTTTGTTGAACATTGCTGAAAGTAACTGATAATAACATTGGGCAATATATATATGATATATAACAAAATAGAGCATAATAACATACTTACTCATTATTATTTGTTATTATGTATTACTCACCAATGCTATAAAGGCACCAGCTGTATATCCACTTTAAGGATACTTCTTACTGTTGACCAGACCACACACAAGGTGAAGGGACGACGACTTTTCGGTCCGTCCTGGACCATTCTCAAGTCGATTGTAATCCGTCACAATCGACTTGAGAATGGTCCAGGACGAACCGAAACGTCGTTATCCCTTCACCTTCTAATGTGTGGTCTGGTCAACATACTTTAGCCACGTTATTGTGACTCATCGCCTGCACTTCTT
This sequence comes from Procambarus clarkii, assembly GCF_040958095.1. Taxonomy (NCBI): domain Eukaryota; kingdom Metazoa; phylum Arthropoda; class Malacostraca; order Decapoda; family Cambaridae; genus Procambarus; species Procambarus clarkii. The sequence continues at coordinate 17,419,909 of NC_091205.1, forward strand.
ACTACTATTCTTCTTTGTGCGTTGGACAGGTGTTTGCATCTCTTTATTATTGCATTATCCATCAGTTACAGTTAATAGGAGCTGCTCTCCTTATCAACAAAACGTTCTTTTTTTTTTTAAATATTTGTCTAAAATCAATTTCTGAAAATATTTTGATAAAAGTTTCACGATGCTGAAGGCAAAAAGTTGGAGATTTGTTTAACATTTTAAAGTAATTTTTACATAATTCAAATATTTTTCGAATTATAGCCCTAATGCTGAGCACTTTAAGGGTTAAGAAGGAACTAAACTCGATCAGAGAAGATAACTGGCCAGGAACAGTATTTGTTGACAGCATCAGGGAGAAGACCCTGAAACACATGTTAAAGCAGCTGGTGAACAGCATGTGTACTCATTAAGCACAAAGAACTTATACAATCACAACTGGTCAAATGGAAAGTTGAACACTTATATCAAACACCGATCTCCAAGATACAACACTATTGCACAGTACATAATAAAAAAATCTGACACCAGGCTCAAGAGTGAGGGGAAGGATGTGTGTTGCCTGACCCAGGCTCCCATCTACTGGTGAACAGGGAAAGTCATCGGGATCACTTGTTCAGTAATTCAGATTTTTGTTTTGGTCAGTAATGAACTTTTCAAAACATTTTTGAAGGGAGATTGACATGTTGTGGGCCTTCTTTCATTGTTTTTAGGGCATTTGCTTTAGTATTAGGCTGATCCCTGATCCCCCATGTGCTCTCATGCCTCAGGGATGAAGAAAGGTCCTTGTCACTGGCAGGTAGTCTTGGATACTTGGTATCGAGTATTAGACCGGAAAAGGCCAGTACATAAGCATAGTGGGGCTACTGAGGGGAAAGGCCAGAAACTGTCTATCAGAACACTTCAGTCACAGGGACTTGAGTTTGACTTAACTCCTGCCATGTTATGGTTCATCAGCTGAAAGTCAGCACCTGCATAATGTCAATAGTATCTGGGATACTTGGGTAGAGGAAGGTTATCAAGCATGTCTGGGTCTCCCCCTACTGCTGCTTCAATGAATGTTGAAAACCATATAATTTTCCTACATTTTTGTTTATAGAATGATTCTATACAGATCTTAGTAGTGTTACATTAATTTAAAGTTAAATGCAGAAAATAACACTAATAAAAATTGTTTTAATATAGATAATGATTAATCTTGATGCCAAGCTCATAACACTAATCAGAACTATACTGTAAAAAGTGCTTCAACGGCTATCAAACATAGTTGTTAGAACTCCACCATACCTTTAATAATGGATGGGCCACTCGGGTGTGTGCCCATCCACAGTTCAGCATAAGGTTCATCATCAGCAATCTCAAGATCTGGTTGCATTGTTTTAGCTAGCTGAGCAACACTGCTCTTTGAGCCTCTTACACCCCATGCATACCTCTGCACAGCACATTCCAACTCCATCTTGTACAACCTGCACAGAAATACACATTATGTTATATTAAACAATCAACAATTAAGTATGTACTGTATTTAAGAAAAAGAGAAATGTGTACTCCTGCTCAAATGGACTAATTGGAACTGACCCCATCCTGATATATGAACTTACATATGAACTTCCATTTTATCTGGCATTGATATAGTTTAATTAATAAATTAAACTATTGATACCCATCCTGTGGGTAGGTGGCAGAAAGGTTAGTCACATAGCTATTGAAGTTCAGCCACTGGGCTCCAATGGCCTTTAGTCTAAGCAATTTACATTTATCGTGAACTAGCAAAACAAACCTTTACTGACCTATCATGTACTCTAAGCCCATCCAGTATTCAGCAGTGTTACATTACTATCATCCACATGCATTACTTATAATTAGCCAAATTTGGAATACTTGATTAAGAGCACTGGTTCAGTATAATTTTGAATAAAACACTTGAATGACATCACAAAGGCTTAACCATTTTATTATTATTATTAAAAAGAATACATTTACAGTATTCATATTTTACTACATTAATAATATCAAAACCAAAATGTAACACAGTTGTAGAATTCAGACAAACATTATACTGTACATTCTTTACGAAAAAAAAGAATGAAAAAGAAAATTCTTTAGACAAAAATTAATCACAGAAAATCACACTATCGTGATATACATCAATGAGAAAATCCACTGGGGAGTTCAGTAAATTTCAGTAGAAATTCGGTGGTAAGGCTTTTTGTAAGTCAGAGGTGGTAATGTGGTAGAGTAAAGGTAGAGTGTGGTAAAGGCTGGCAATGAGTTGGTCACAGGTTCGTGTCGCCTCACAGCCTCAGTGGATTTTCTCTAACAAATTATTTGTACTTATTTGATGAAAAGCTCCACGTCCCTTGCAACCCCTCTAGTGAGCAAGTGAGGTCTCTTAATGCACAAGGAATTTGCATATAGTATTATGAACAGTCTTCGGATACTGTACTGTATAAGAAACAGTGCTGGTACCAATGTCACACTTCTTCACCAGGCTAGTTACAGTAAGGCCACTTTCAAGTTTCCTCATCATCTTTTCATGAAGAGCTAACATTATTTTTTTTTAACTACTTAAACCTGACTAATAATGCTGCTAGATATCTTTCCTACTCAGTGATAGTATACTTGAATATAAAAAAAAGTTATTTCAAAGTCTACAGGAAATTTATGGTACAAAGAGCTTTCAAAAGGAAGTTTTAGTTCAGCACCAGTACAAATTAATACACATTAACATAACTAACCTATCACTGGAATCAAGTCTAAATATCTAATTACATGCTGTACTGAATTGGATTCGTTATATTAACATATTTTTTTCTAATCAAACATAAGATCATCTAATAAATTGTGTATTCACCTAGTTGTGTTTGCGGGGGTTGAGCTTTGCTCTTTTGGCCCGCCTTTTCCTAAACATAATATTAATCACTACAGCCTTTTTAAATGCATGATAATAAATATCATATACTCATGTAAACTATATGGTATACAAGTTTTGTTAATGAGTTATATACTGTACTACTACTAATAATGATTTGCCTTACGATTTCTATATAAAGTACCATGAAAATATACATCTTTTCATTTAAATGATAATTTAAGGCTAGCTGTGAATGGCCAGTTTTGATTAATAATTTTGCTTGCTTCAACATATTACAGTAATGCATAGTACAGCAAGGCTGGCAGCTGACTGTACTGCACGAGACATAGCATTATTAAGTTATTAATAACCAAGTTAATCACAAATTATTAACCAAGTAATGTACTGTATTCTATTTTAAACCCTTCGTGCAAACTGCACCTACTATGAAGAAGTCCTCTAGTAGTATTCTGTTTTTGTGCTTTTGGAATAAATACCTGTACACATGTTACATAGGGCAGTCTAAATTAGAGCACTGCCCAATGGCCTTTTCAAAAATGAAAGTGGTGAACCTAAAATGTGCCAATACTCGACTGTAATACACATTATGTATAATGGTTGTTCTTCTCTCATCTATGCCGCAATATTTACATATGGAGTAATTTAAAGTAAGAACCTGTGCAGTTGATGTGACAAGACCTAAGAAATACTTGGATACAGCCAGATGTATCTATAGGGCTGTGCCCTACTGCTAAATGTAGGGCACATTTCTGTATACTCAATAGACGACATAAATCCTGAAAAGCAAATCGGCACTACTGTATTTGAAAATCCTGAAATATTTAAATATTTAATCCTGAAAGGCACTATTAACTATAGTGACCAAAGCATAGACTGCTATTCTCGTAGCCTGTGGACAGGAATCACTCGAATATAATAATATACTTTACTACCAAGTTAACACAGTTAATGAAATAAGAATTCCCTCTCTGAGTTAACCAGCTGGAGGAGACTAGTGTGAATGCTCAAGACTTTCTCTCCAGGTCAGATGTATTACAGTGAGGGAGAACACCTCGCCACTTGGCTAACCCATCATGCCCAGCCCCAAATGAGTGTAGTTAACACCAGACGAGTATTAGAGGCGCGTGATGAGAGCTCACTAACCTGGGAGTATAGAGGTGGGGACCCAGCAGGCAGCTCAAGGTGACCGTCCGGGGTTACTACACCCTCAGTGCTCGCCACACCTCACAAAATGGATCAATATTACTTACTCTTGTTTTACAGAGACATAGAGTGTAATTACAAGCAGCATGGGAGGTGTTGGCGGCGAGTGGTGGTGGGCGGGCAGGAGAGGGCGTCCGTCTGCTCTGGGCGTCGTCTGCAGCTGTTTGTTTACATTCTCCACACCATGATATGCAGTTTGTGACCCCGGACCCCACTCCACTCCCTGACCCCCATGACCCCATACACCACACCAACCATGTTCCTCTTCGCTTCCCTAACCCAGATATCCCATATACGACCCCTTACCCCTGCCACGGTAGGGTAGTCGAGTAGTTAACAAATGGAATGCATTTGGCAGTGATGTGGTCAAGGCGACTCCATACATAGTCTCCCCCACCCACCAATACCCCTCCCTTCTCCACCCCCCCCCCCCCAGAGCCCTCCCTTCTCCCCCTCTAGCCCTCCCGTCTCCCCCAAGCCCCCTAAGCCATCTCTTCTTCTAACCCCCATAGCCCTCCTTTCTCCCCCTACCTCCAAGCTCTCCATTTTCCCCCACTCTCCAAGCCCTCCCTTCCCCCCCCCCAGGTCATCCCTTCTCCCCCCAGCCCACCTATCTCCCCCCAAGCCTTCCCTTCTCCCCCCCAATGCCCTCCCTTCTCCCTCACCCCCAAAGCCATTCCTTCTCCCCCCCCCTAGCCATTTCTTTTCCCCTAAGCCCTCCCTTCTCCTCAATTCTCCCAAGCCCTCCCTTCTCCTCCACCCCCCTAAGCCCTCCCTTCTCCTCCATCCCCATATATTATCTGGCAGCTTTCTCAAAACCCAAATGTCCAGTACACAATGTGTCAACTCTGTAAAAGAGAAAACATGCACTCACTTGAACATTATATTGTAGAATGTCCCATATTGACCGACTTTCGCCCTCCTGGGCTAAGATATGCTGAACTGTGTAATTACTATATGAGTACTGGAACATTTGATGATATATTGGACTTGTATCCAAGATTGACCATGTAATATATCATTTATACAATGTATGTATGTGATGTAACTATATAACCTGAGCTTGTAAAAGCAACTTAATCACCTTCAGTGATTAAGTGATTAATTGCACACTAGTTTCTCTGTCAGCTATCTCACCCTGTCAGAGTAAAAGAGACAAATGTATGTGAATGCATGTGTGTATATATGTATATGTACGTATATATGTGCGTGTATGTATATGTGTATAAGGTACATATGGAAGCTGATCAGAATTGCATTTCACCTTTGTAAATGCACATTAATGACACTTTGAACACTTTATGTAGGGCATACGTAAATCTGTGTATCTATGTATTTACGTATGTAGGTTAGCTTAGCATTTTAAAAGTACCGAATCACCTTCTGTGGTTGATTGTTCAATAAATCCCTGAACTATATGTTTAACTGATCTCTAACCCTGTCCATGGAGGACAGAAGAAAATGTATATATGCTGGTTAGCATTGTAAATATGTGGCCACGTTTGTGGTAGAAAATAATAATAATAATAAAAAAAAGTCAAGGACACTGGCCTGTAGTTCAGTGCCTCTTGCCTGTCGCCCTTTTTGTATATTGGGACCACATTCGCCGTCTTCCATATTTCTGGTAGGTCTCCCGTCTCCTGTGACCTACTATACACTATGGAGAGTGGCAAGCAAAGTGCCTCTGCACACTCTTTCAGTACCCATGGCGAGATCCCGTCTGGACCAACAGCCTTTCTAACATCCAGATCTAGCAGGTGTCTCTTGATCTCTCTCACACACACATACACACCTCCTGTGTGTGTGTGTGTGTGTGTGTGTGTGTGTGTGTGTGTGCGTGCGCGCGCGCGCGCGTGTAAATCACGAACATTTACACGTGATGAAAAATGTGACAGTGTCAGACCACAAAGAAAGAATTAAAACAGGAATTTCCTTAAGTACTTTCGTATTTAATAATACATCATCGGAAGGATGATGTATTATTAGCCTAAGCATTTTGATACCAATTAATGATCTTATGGAATTTATTACATTAAGTAAAAGAAAGAGTATGTGTGTAATTAAGGAAGGGTGCTTGTTATAACCTTTACAGAACTCTTTTAGTCTAATTTATGTACATTATAGATGTACATCTTTTATTTAATCTAATTTGTGTACATCTTCTGTCAGTCTTATTAGATTTCTTCATAGGTCATTTACGAGGTTATGGTTAACAAAATTGATTAGAATTAAGAATCGGTTCTTATCACTGAAGCCTGTATTTCTTGCGCTCCTTACTTTTGTCTTTGACCTGACCTGTCTGTCAGTCAGTTGGGGGAACCTCATTATTTTGGCGCGTTGCAGAATATATAGTGCGTTGCCAGCGTTCAACAGGCGATGCCAGTGCTGTACAACAGCTTGGGCTACAGAATGATGCTGTCGACCATGTATCTTCTTATACTACTGAGTACGATTGATGACTTATTAAATAAGCAAATAAGTTCTAAGATGAGTTTTAGTGTCTATGTTAATACGTTAAGTGCTCCTGTATGAAATGTAAATATGCAAGGTTGGTATAGATTATACGAGTGGTGGTACCTGGCAAGGTTGGAGGATCGGTGCGTGGGTCGTGCGGCCGGCAGGGGCGAGGAGCCTCAGTCACAGCTAGGGAGGTCGAGGGGAGTGTTGCGCGGCTGCTCCTTCAGTCATCACTCGCACCTCTGGTCGGTCACACGCCACCGTCGTTACGCGGGTTTAGAGTGCGGCGACTATACAAGACTATCGGTCATAATACAAACAGTTCAGAATAACTATTTAAGTATATATATATCTTGCTTACCATTTCTACACGTGTTTGTCCAATTCGGCAGTGGCCGGGTGGCTGGCCAGACTGACCTGTGTGTACTAACTGTCCGGCCCCACTAAGCCCTCCTCCTGCAGGCGTACTATCAGGCTCCTGGCGCTGGCCTGCTGGTAGGCTCCCCACACACCCACCTCACACGTCATGGATCAGGTTGGTCGAGCCGTACTGCGTCGAGCCGTGCCCCTGGGCTGGCCGTGCCTGTGTCTGGCCCTCGGGCACGGCCACGCTGCCCCTCTTCGTGCCCACCTTCAGTGCATGCCTCGTGCCCTCTACTGTAGGGCTATGGAGCCCCCTGGCCTCGCTCTTGCTCCAGCTGCATGTCGCTTCTTCTCTACCTCTAGAGTAAGTGTCCCTCTAGCTGCCCGCAGGCTGTACCTCTAGAGTAAGTGTCCCTCTAGCTGCCCGCAGGCTGTACCTCTAGAGTAAGTGTCCCTCTAGCTGCCTGCAGGCTGTACCTCTAGAGTAAGTGTCCCTCTAGCTGCCCTGCAGGCTGTACCTCTAGAGTAAGTGTCCCTCTAGCTGCCTGCAGGCTGTACCTCTAGAGTAAGTGTCCCTCTAGCTGCCTGCAGGCTGTACCGCACCCTAAGTGTACCTCTTTAGCTGCAGTTTCCTGGAGATTGAACCACACGGTAAGTGTACCTGCCTAGCTGTAGCGGCCTGGAGGCTGTACCGCACCGAAAGTGTACATCTAAGCTGTAGCTAACCGCAGGCTTTACTGCACCATACGTGTACCTGTTGCTCCATGGGGGGCTGTACCAGACAGTATGTGTACCTGTAGGCACCCATGATGGACTCTTGTGGAATGGGTCCCCTGGATGGTAGTGTCCCCTCCCCCCTTTGGATGGGAGAGTGTGTCCCCTCCCCCCTTTGGATGGGAGAGTGTGTCCCCTCCCCCCTTTGGATGGGAGAGTGTGTCCCCTCCCCCCTTTGGATGGGAGAGTGTGTCCCCTCCCCCCTTTGGATGGGAGAGTGTGTCCCCTCCCCCCTTTGGATGGGAGAGTGTGTCCCCTCCCCCCTTTGGATGGGAGAGTGTGTCCCCTCCCCCCTTTGGATGGGAGAGTGTGTCCCCTCCCCCCTTTGGATGGGAGAGTGTGTCCCCCCTTTGGATGGGAGAGTGTGTCCCCTCCCCCCTTTGGATGGGAGAGTGTGTCCCCTCCCCCCTTTGGATGGGAGAGTGTGTCCCCTCCCCCCTTTGGATGGGAGAGTGTGTCCCCTCCCCCCTTTGGATGGGAGAGTGTGTCCCCCCTTTGGATGGGAGAGTGTGTCCCCTCCCCCCTTTGGATGGGAGAGTGTGTCCCCCCTTTGGATGGGAGAGTGTGTCCCCCCTTTGGATGGGAGAGTGTGTCCCCCCTTTGGATGGGAGAGTGTGTCCCCTCCCCCCTTTGGATGGGAGAGTGTGTCCCCCCTCTGGATGGGAGAGTGTGTCCCCCCTCTGGATGGGAGAGTGTGTCCCCCCTCTGGATGGGAGAGTGTGTCCCCCCTTTGGATGGGAGAGTGTGTCCCCTCCCCCCTTTGGATGGGAGAGTGTGTCCCCTCCCCCCTTTGGATGGGAGAGTGTGTCCCCTCCCCCCTTTGGATGGGAGAGTGTGTCCCCTCCCCCCTTTGGATGGGAGAGTGTGTCCCCTCCCCCCTTTGGATGGGAGAGTGTGTCCCCCCTTTGGATGGGAGAGTGTGTCCCCCCTTTGGATGGGAGAGTGTGTCCCCTCCCCCCTTTGGATGGGAGAGTGTGTCCCCCCTCTGGATGGGAGAGTGTGTCCCCCCTTTGGATGGGAGAGTGTGTCCCCCCTTTGGATGGGAGAGTGTGTCCCCCCTTTGGATGGGAGAGTGTGTCCCCCCTTTGGATGGGAGAGTGTGTCCCCCCTGGATGGAAGAGACGCCGGTCCTGGAGGCCGTAGGGTTGTTGGGTGTGTGTCATGTTGGGATCGAACTGTTGACAACCCAACACATTTAATTTAGGTTTATTCTGAATGTTTATGCTAATGCTTCGTTGTACTACAACGGGGTACATGAATCTGAACAGGTGTCAGCCTCGGCCGGACCTGTTGTCAGGTGCGACACACTTTGTGCTGAGGTCTGACAAAGGACAAGAAAATAAGATGGTATAATACTTCATCATGGATATATTGTGATATATCTCTAATCACCTTATATACAATATTTTACATACATATATATATATATATATATATATATATATATATATATATATATATATATATATATATATATATATATAGAGAGAGAGAGAGAGATACAACGACCATGCTATGGACGTCTCTTGTCCGATTGATCTTCCCACTTATAAATCATCTACTTTCCTGCAATTTGTACCTCTATCAGGAAAATCAGCGCGTTACCTCCACGCCGACCTCTAAATCTCAAAGCTGTTATCTTCCATAACTTTCAAAAACGTCGACCATGCCTCGAGGTCCTCTTCCTTCATGCGGGTGGAGCACACTAACAGTTGGGTCCGTTGGTCACACATCCAAACGCGACGACAGCCTGTTGACTCAATGGAGGGAAGTAGATGTCTGTCTCTCCACATGCTCCGGCCAGCACACGTTACCTCGCCCGGTGGTTCTGATTGGCTAACAGAAATTCCCGCCACCGGACGAGCCATACCGTGCTGACCGTTAACGACCTCCATGGTTGTTAACCTCGTTCTTCCTGTAATAATGAACGTATGACTTAAATAATCGTGCCTTTATGCGATGAAATAACACGATACGATATATCGTAACAGTCGTCTGCTGTGTATAGTGTCGTACACAGGCGGCAGGGCAGTGTAGCCAGTGGCACCAATGAGGTGTCGTGGTCCATACTGATTAGGGCCGGTTGGATGTGTTTTGGACAGAGCTGGATCCAGAGTGATCGCACAATCTGGCTGGGGGCTGGACCCTGTGCAGTATGCATCACATTCTGAATATGTTGCAGAAGCTGGGACCGGTGTTTTGTTTGCTAAGCTTATGTTTGTGAGGCGCTGGTCTTGCTGGTTAATGCTGTGTCTCTCTGGTGCCTGTAGGAGGACCGCCTTTAGGGCCTGGTGTCTGCTATTTTTCTCTCTACCGCAAACGTCGCCACACATTTATAATGCTAACCAGCATTTATATATTTTCTTCTGTCCTGCGTGGACAGGATTAGAGATTTGTTAAACATATAGTTCAGGGATATATTGAACAGTCAACCACATAAGGTGATTGTGGTGCTTTTAAACTGCTAAGCTAACCTACATAAGTAAATACATAGATACACAGATTTACGTGTGTTCTACATAAACAGTGTTTCGAGGTGTCTTTTACATAGTGTCATTAATGTGCGATAACAATGGTGAAATGTAATTCTGACCAGCTTCCACATACCGCTGTATACAAATTTACACGCACGTACACACACCACACACACACACACACACACACCACACACCACACACACACACCACACACCACACACCACACACACACACACACACACACACACACACACACACCACACACACACACACACACCACACACCACACACCACACACACACACACACACCACACACCACACACCACACACACACACCACACACACACACACCACACACACACACCACACACACACACACCACACACACCACACACAGGGGGCCTCGTAGCCTGGTGGATAGCGCGCAGGACTCGTAATTCTGTGGCGCGGGTTCGATTCTCGCACGAGGCAGAAACAAATGGGCAAAGTTTCTTTCACCCTAAGTGCCCCTGTTACCTAGCAGTAAATAGGTACCTGGGAGTTAGTCAGCTGTAACGGGCTGCTTCCTGGGTGTGTGTGTGTGTGGTGTGGAAAAAAAAATAGTAGTTAGTAAACAGTTGATTGACAGTTGAGAGGCGGGCCGAAAGAGCAAAGCTCAACCCCCGCAAAACACAACTAGTAAACACACACACACACACACACACACACACACACACACACACACACACACACACACACACACACACACACACACACACACACACACCACACACACCACTTGAAGGAGGCGCCACTGAGCACTTACTATTACAGTCTGGTAAACTATCCTCGGATAGTGGAAAAAAAAAAAGAATTTTCTTCAGATGTATAACCAGTCTTTGATAACTGTTATATGTATTTAAAGGATATATTTCCTTGAATTACATATAATAATAATAATGTGTTACGGCGGCGCCGCTGTCAGTAACGATCTAAAGGAGAAGAGAACAAATTGGGCGAGTTGTGGAGGAGTGAAGTTGAGGGAGAGCGGGTATATGAAGCAAGTGTGAGGTGCAGAACGTTTACTGTCAGGTTGGGCCAACGTGACAATATCAAGACCTGAAGAGCGTCTTGAATTGATTGTTCAGCATGGAGACGAGAGCGTCCTCCCTAACCTTGGCACTGTTGTTCAGGTAATACTCAACCGTCGCAGTTCCCATCGCCAACTGTCAGGGATCATTCACCAAGTTAAAACTAATACTTTCAGAAATAAAATACTTTCTTAATACTTAATAAAATACTTTCCAAAGTAATACTTTGGTGTTTGAGAGCCTTCACGGGTCAAGGTAGACTGTGACCTTGCTCTGCTAGGTGTAGGAAATGAAGAAACTGAAAACCAACTGACATTACCCACACCATAGATCAATTTGCATCAGTACAACTGCAAGAAAGGAAAACGAAGGTGCAAGGAAAGTTGAAATTGTCATGTAGTGTTCTAATTTGTCAATTAAAAGATTAACGAACTTCACTGGTATTTTAGAGTGGGTTTTATGGTCAAGTTCCGTGAGAGATGGTGTCTGGTGTTTGGACGCGAGGACAGTCTCATTGCCCACAAGAGGCGCTATTTTCCTGAGGTACGTCACTCCTTATACCAGACAATAGTTACACACACAGATCACACTGACGTGATGCATCAAATGAACAAATCCACAAGGGCCGTGACGAGGATTCAAACCTGATTCGAATCCTCATACTTTGAATATCAACGAATTTCAGGTTCGAATCCTCGTCACGGCCCTTGTGCATTTGTTCCAGACAATAGTATTCAGTACAAATATTAGTTCGTCGCATAGTTACAAATAACTGTAGAGAGAAAGTGCAGGTTTAGCTTGTACGCTCCAAAGTAACTCTGGTGTTGTAAACAAAATGCAGATAATAAGATTATTAATATTATATGCAGTTAAAGGAAATAAAATCGTTTCTGTCCCGCCCCGGGTTCGATCCCTGGAAGGGACGGAAATGGGTGGGAACATTTCCTTTCATTTAGTGACTGTTCACCTAGCATAAATATGTAGCCAAGAGTTAGGCAACTGTTATGGTTTGGAGTCCTAGAAAGGTCGGTGGTTAACCTATAGGGACCTCTGTAAGCCTAAGTACAGGCATTCTGTCCCCGATAACCGAAATTATTAATTAGAAATAATTAATAATTAATTACAATTAATTAATTACAATTAATTACAATTTTTACAATTAATTAATTACAAAGATTAATTACAATTTTCCCTGACTAGACATGTGAAATAAGCTAAAAAATTGGGATGTCTGGGGAGCGTTGAGCATCACTTATATCTGTCCGGGAGAACTCGCCGCGCCACATTTAGGGTTCTCGTCCAAGGACGTCTCTAAACTTGCTACACAATGTGCATAACAGCGGCTCTTATAGGCCAGTGACAACTAAATTTAATCCACTTTAAACTGTTGGCTGAATAATGTATAGAGGCCGGTACACCTTTCTTGGGGGGGGGGGGGTAGATAGCAATGTTATCAGTATTAAGAGACATTCCATTTCATAAGATTACTAGCACTACAACTTAGCCACAGTTGTCACAGCTGAGTCACAGTTCCGTCTAGGTTGCCTGACGGCTGAGTGGACAGCGCTCAGGATTCGTAGTCCTAAGGGTCCGGGTTCGATCTCCGGCGGAGGCGGAAACAAATGGGCAGAGTTTCTTTCACCCCTGATGTCCCTGTTCGCCTAGCAGTAAATAGGTACCTGGGAGTTGAACGGCTGCTACGGGCTGCTTCATGGGGATGTGTGACAGTTGAGAGGCGGGTCCAAAGAGCCAGAGCTCAACCCCCCCGCAAGCACAACTAGGTGAGTACAGTGTAACACTTAGAAGTTTGTTATGGAAGATTAACGGACAGACGGTGTTAAGAAGGGTTCATAATTGTGTATTGCTCGGGTATATTTTACACTGAACATAGTATTAAGTAAGACTATTTTCTCATAAGGGGGATAATATAGTTTTATTTCATTTTTTCTGTTAAGAATTCTGGCAGTTCTAGGACAACCCAGGATGACGCGCATGGCCATATTTTGTACGGCATCTACGCTTTGTAATGATTTAGGATAAAGACTAACGAAATGCAGAGCATGATAATCTTCTACATAGATGATTAAGTGTTTATACCCATTCACACCGTTAGATAATTTGTATAAATTGTTTTTAAGTTTTGTGCTAAACTCTTTGCGTAATAGTGACTTCTGTCCTCACAATTGTACTTATATACCCAGCGACTGAGCTACGACAGGGTTAAAGGGTTGAAACCGAAGTTCTACTGAACTTACTGGATCCCGTAGCCTCTCGTACTTATGTTCTTTGTACACACATTCTTCTGAATAAACACTATTATTATTTTTATTACTACCATATTACCATTATTATTATTATTATTATTATTATTATAGTTTAATTTACATACGATTAGGATTTTTTTATTATAAACGTTAACAGGTGCATTCGTAATAAATTAGCGAAACATCATGATTGAGTGTTTGTGTCAAGTTAATATTGATGTTTGATGTTAGTCATTTTACGGTTGGGTGCGTGAAGGGTTTGTTGGTTCCTGCCGCCTTACTGGTGTTGACTCAACACTCATTCTTCCTACTACTGTTTCTTTCCTCTTCACCTTGTATATTCCTCACATAAACCCTATTACCATCTTTACTCATACTTGTTTTTTCTTCTCAGTTGAATAATGGTGGCAGCCGAGAGGAGGAGTCATCGGAGGTAATGTTGAAATATATGTAAATATTTTCAGGAGGTCGCTGCTGTGTGCTTGGTGGCAGCCTAGTCCAAGTCTGGGACATTATGGCTCCGGACGCTTTCTTTCCTATGACGTTTGCTATTGGCTCCTTAGCTTAGGGCGCCTCGACGCTCTGAATCAAAATTTGCCTGATTTAGCCCAAATTAGTTACTTAGAGCGTCCTTGAACTGTGGAGTCCCCTCCCCCCTCCCTCAGGGTCTGCGCTACACCCCCTAAAGGTGTATCGCAGACCTTTGTATAGCACAACCGCCTCAACACAATGACATGCTTGTAGCAAGCTTTGATTTGTTATATTTCAGATATTCTTGCGGAATTTTTTCTTCTATACTTTGCATGCTTTATTAAAATATTATTTGATATATTTTATATCAGCTGTTAGCTATTACGGGCTGCTTCCTGTGTGTGTGTGTGGGGGGGGGGGCAAATTAGTTAGTAGTTAGTAACAGTTGATTGATTGACAGTTGAGAGCCTGCCAAAAGAGCAGAGCTCAACCCCCACAAGCACAACTAGGTGAATACACACACGACGCCGGCAGGCCGAGCGGACAGCACGCAGAACACGTTATCCTGTGGTCCCGGGTTCGATCCCGGGCGCCGACGAGAAACGATGGGCAGAGTTTTTCACCCTATGCCCCTGATACCTAGCAGTAAATAGGTACCTTGGAGTTAGTCAGCTGTCACGGGCTGCTTCCTGGAGTGTGTGTGTGTGTGTGGTGTGGGGAAAAAAAGTAGTAGTACTTTTTTTCAGTAGATCAAGTTTTTTTAGTAGATCAAACAGTCACTTGATTGACAGTTGAGAGGCGGGCCGAAAGAGCAGAGCTCAACCCCGCAAGCACAACTAGGTGAATACAACTAGGTGAATACACACACATACAGGGAATCTTGAGAGATATTAGAGCCGAGATGGCAGGGAATGAGGTGGAAATCCACCGCCACATTGGGCCTTATAACTGTAATAAGAAACAACCTGTCCCGGTACAGTTCACTAACGAAGAGGCCGTGGATTACATACTGCAACACAAGCACTTACTCAGAGGTAGCGAAAACTATTACCACCTCCCATGACCCCTCTGACCCCATTGCATTCAAATCCATCCGTTTCATCCCACATTCCAAGAACCCCCTTATCCCTTCAACCCCCAAAACCCGCTCAGCCCTCACCCCTCCTCTGCCCCTCTCCTTCCATGTGACCCCCTCCCCTTGCGAGGGGGTCACATGGACCCCCCTCCTGTTTGGGACGGGGGGACACCCCCACCGCTTCCCCCCTTCTGCCCCATTGCCCACACCTACCTCTGAGTTCCCCCTGACTAATACAACCTCTCTCCCACTCTCACTATCCATGTTCCATCCTCCCCTCTTTCCCCCCCCCCACCCCCTCTATCCTTCTTCCCCCCCCAACCTCTATCCTTCTATCCTTCTCCCCCCCCAACCTCTCAGCCTCTATCTGACTCCCAGCCTCACGCTACTCTCAACCCCCCTATGCCTATTAGACCCTCTCTAATCTTCAGACCCAGTATGCCCTTCCTACTCCAGTCCTATCTACCCAGGCCCTACTCCAGCCCTTCCTACCTACCTTCCTAGATGCCTAGCCCCCATTCGCCCCCCCAAGCACCCCCCCATCCCCCATTCACCCTCCAGACACCCCCCCCAGATCCCCAGAGAAAGAGTAAACTCTGGTGCCAGAGTTTCCATGAAGAATCTCAAAGTTTGGTACACCAATGCTGATTAGGTATCTAATAAAGCAGAAGAGATAAAAGAAAGAGTTAGAGAGGCAGGTCCTGACATAGTTGCAATAGCGGAAACTAAAATAAATTACATGTTCTCGGATGCAATCTTTCCAGATATGATGGACCTAGTCACACGGAAATGCCAGAAGACCGAAGAGAGACTTACACCAACAGTAAAGGAAAAAAATAAGAGGGAATATAATAACCCATGGTTTAATAGACAGTGTCAAGAAGCAAAACTGACCAGCAGGCGGGAGTGGAGGAAGTACAGAAGACAAAGGACAGAAGACTACAGGATCAGATGCAACAGAGCTAGGAACGATTACATTAAAGATCATCGGAAAGAAACTATGAAAACGATATTGCGATCAAAGCGAAAAAGCAACCTAAATTACTACACAGCCATATAAGAAGAAAATGTCGATGAACGACCAAGTGACGAGACTAAGGAAAACAGAGGGGGCATATACTGAAAGTGACAAGGAAATCTGTGAGGCACTGAATGCCAGTTTCCATGGAGTGTTCACTACCGAGCCTGAGCAGCTCCCATTGTTAGAAGAGATTACCCTATATGAAAGACTATCAGATATAGAGGTGGCAGCAGAGGAGGTAATGAAACAGTTGATAACACTGGATGCAACTAAAGTGGTTGGACCAGACAAAGTATCACCGTGGATACTAAAAGAGGCAGCGCAGACCCGCAGCGTGCCTCTGTCAAGCGTCTTTAATGAATCACTTATGTCGGGAGAAGGCAGCCAGCTTTGTCTGCGTCCAGCCCAATTGCTGAACGAGGGCAAATGTTGTACCGATTTTCAAGAAAGGTGATAGGGAGGAGGCACTTAACTATGGACCTGTATCACTGACAAGCATCCACTGTAAAATACTTGAGAGAATAATTAGGCTACGACTGGTTGCACACCTGGAGAACGTTTGGTATAGAGTCAGTATAGTATAGTATTGAGTCCCTCAGGACGGTGCAACAGCCAGCAGCGCCGACACGGACTCCACCTGGAAAATACCTACTATTGCAAATGTTTGCAACGAGGCTCGTCCTGGGATTAATTGGGATGGGGTAAGATGCGATGAAAGAACTGGACCCAACGACGCCAAGAAAGAGAAAGAAAGAAGACATGATAGAGATCAAATACTGATAAAAGGAATAAAGGTTGGAAACAGCAACTGGTGACGAGGAACACCCAACGAACAATAAGGCAGCGGTAGACACTGGACGACAGATGAGCCATGCACATGAGAACAAATATTTAGTTTACCTTAAGAGTAGTAGGACAATGGAATGAAGTAGTCGAGGAGATGGTATAAGTCAACTTCATCCACATGTTTAGTAGACATGATCGGGGAAATGTTGGACGAGTCATTACGAGAGATGACTGCCTGCTGGGGAGACGGGGTCCAGGAGACACGACTACCACTTCTCATTGGTCGAATACGGGCATGACACTTGTCTGGAGGCTCAACCCTTTTACCTGATTAAAATATACAACACATTCAAAATAAAATACCATATTATGTGACCTAACACTCATCAGAATGATCAGGTTACATTTACACTGCTTTGGTTAGCTGTGTGACCCAGAACAACACACACGGATCATAACATACACAGCCCCATCACAAGGCTCACTAAAATAACCAGGTCACCCCGTTCTCATTTTCCCAAACAAAGAACATTAGCTTATCTTTAACTGTGGGTTTAACCCCTCACCATCACTTCCGGCATGTTAAGGCACCACACACACCTATATTTTGGTAGAATCTGTAGTCTCCAGTAAAATGTTGTTTATATACAAATATATAATTATTTATTTTAACTTTTGGACATACTGGCATGGTGGTGAGCGGGAGGAGGAGGAGGATAGAGGACGGGGTCCAAGGGATAAAGGAAGGAGCGTGAGGATAAAGTTGCCATGGTCATAACGTGCACCAGACAACACAGTATCGATGTATGACGTGGTCTTGGCTAGTATTGATCCCACAACTCTCCTAGGGCAGGCAGACTGCTCCTCCTGCTGCTGCATCAACACCTTCACAGCCTCACCTTCTCTTTCAGGATTTAGACTCCATTTTCTTCGTGTGGCAGACAACCCCGCCCCCCTTGTGGGAGCGTGGCGTCCCCACAGCGTGCAGCCTGCAGCAGGCGCCTCTGACTAAGATGGTTCACACGCTCGTCACACTAACGTGATACATTAGGGAGAACATCAGCTGGAACAATGCAAGATCGCTCTAGTTAATCATTGTTCCTTATGATTAGAGGAAGAGTTGTAAAGTCCCTTAATGTTGACCGAGTTGTCTCTGAGAGTGCCTCAAACGTCTGCAATAATGCAGATGTTTTATTGAATGGATTCGTGCAGTAAAATATTCAACATGTTCATGGTCAGCAACTTCTGTAACTTTGAATGGGGCTGTTAGTGAGCAACAATAATATTCCACCCTAGAGCAGCAGTGTCTTAAGTGTCATCATTGGTATGGCATCTCTTGTTTGAAAGGTTCTTGTTATCCAGCCTCTCATTTATCTTACCGTTGTCACACCTACTTTATTATGTTCTTTAAAAGTAAGGTCTTCCAACATGATTACTCCCAAATCTTTTATACTTTTTTCTCCTATTGTGTGATTTGACTGCGTTTTATATGTAGCTCCCGTTTTTATATATGTTTTTTACCATAACTCAGGAGCTGGAAATTGCTTTCGGTAAACATCATGTTGTTTTCTGAGGCCTACTGGAAGACCCGATTTACATCAGTTTGGAGGTTCGCTGTGTCCTCGATACTGTCAACTCATAACAATCCTAGAGTCATCTGCAATTGTACGGTACTATAGTTTGTGTCCTTATCTGTGTCCGATTTGAGGAGAAAAATTGGATGGCCTGGATTTTACTTTCTTTTTTACTCTTTGGATTCTGTTAGGTAATTAAAGATCCATCTCCCTACTTTGCCAATAATTCCTCTTGTGCAGATTTTGTGTGCAATAACACCATGGTCACACGTGTTGAAGCTTTCACGAATTCTGTCTATATTACATCAGCATTTTGCTTGCCTTCCATGGCATCTATGACCATGTCATAGTGTTTTGGGATCTTACTCATGAGCATCCTTTCAAACACTTTTGTGATGTGTTATTGATGTATAATTTTTTGTTTCTGCTTTATTACCTCCTTTATGGAGTGGTACGATGGTATGTGACTTGAGTATACTTGAGCTTGTATGGAATTGATTTAGGTTTTCATTATATAGCTGTTCCTCCTAGTTCATTTATGTGAGGTCTTGGTGCACTAGTTCCCAATTGATCAGTTTATTATTCAAACTGAATTTGATGAATTCTCCTCTTGGATGTGAGAGTTGCTATGTGGGTCGAGCAACTATACTTGTCTGAACTTGGATTAGGTTTTGAGTTGAGTAAAGTGGATTTGTAATAATTATGATCCTAATGATTCATTATTATCAAAATAAGGTCTAAAGTGTTTTCTAGTTTGTTCTTCTATTTGCTGGTGACAGGTAACTGTCTCAGGCACCCATAACAGGTCATTAGTGTGTACCTTCATTTAGACTACTTCATGGGATTCGTTCTGATATAATGACATTTGCAGTATTTTCCATTATAGGTGCCTATATTGACGTTGAGGCGCCTATAATGGGAGCCTGGGCCGCACCTGATGGATGTGTGGATGACGGCAGTAACCCAGAGTGTTGTGTAAGACTCAGGACCCTCTCACCCCTCTCTACCTCCCTCTCATGTCTTTGTGGTGACATGGCTGAAAGGTGAAGGCCACACCTGTCCCAGCGAGCGGCCGGGACTGTCCCAGCGAGCGGCCGCGCTTGTCCCAGCGAGCGGCCGCGCCTGTCCCAGCGAGCGGCCGGGCCTGTCCCAGCGAGCGGCCGCGTCTGTCCCAGCGAGCGTCTGCAAGTCTCACATCTCACATTTTGGACCATAGGGTGATGACTGACTATGGTTGAGAGTAAATGTTGACCTGGAGATAATGAGGAGTTATAAGTAATGAAGGAAGACTTACCTGGGTGTTCCCTGAGACCAGCTGGTGATGTGTGTGGTGTAAGGTGAGGCGGGGTGATATGGGCCACCTTCAGCCCTCTACTCTTCTGCACCACTCTTCTTTACACCTCTTTCCTTCCCCTTTACCGTATCATCTCTCTTTTGGTCCTCTACCTTCTCTCCCATGTCTGCTCTCACTTGCCCGAGTTCCGAGTGGAGGGAGAGTGGTGGGGTGGGGGAAGAAGAGGAGATTTAATAGAAGGAGGAGGGGGTTGGTGGGGGGTGGGTGACCCCCACTACAGGATCACCGCCATGACCAAGGGAAGAGGAAGGTAGGGAAGGGGAGCATGTGGAGACGGGAAAGAAGACCAGCACGCATACATGTGAAAAGCACCTAATTATCTGGATTCTCTCTCTCTTTCTCTCTCTCTCTCTCTTTCTCTCTCTCTCTCTCTCTCTCTCTCTCTCTCTCTCTCTCTCTCTCTCTCTCTCTCTCTCTCTCTCTCTCTCTCTCTCTCTCTCTCTCTCTCTCTCTCAAATAGACGAGAGAGAGAGAGATCCAGTAATATTCCCATGGAAGCTACTGGAAGGCCGGGTCCCAACCTTACACAGTAAAGTAACAACACACTGGAGGGACCAGTATGGCAGGAAGTGTATAGTGGTCACACTGTAGGGTGGAGCAGCTGTCATGGTGACAGTCACACTGTAGGGTGGAGCAGCTGTCATGGTGACAGGCACACTGTAGGCTGGAGCAGCTGTCATGGTGACAGTCACACTGTAGGGTGGAGCAGCTGTCATGGTGACAGTCACACTGTAGGGTGGAGCAGCTGTCATGGTGACAGTCACACTGTAGGGTGGAGCAGCTGTCATGGTGACAGTCACACTGTAGGCTGGAGCAGCTGTCATGGTGACAGTCACACTGTAGGGTGGAGCAGCTGTCATGGTGACAGTCACACTGTAGGGTGGAGCAGCTGTCATGGTGACAGTCACACTGTAGGGTGGAGCAGCTGTCATGGTGACAGTCACACTGTAGGCTGGAGCAGCTGTCATGGTGACAGTCACACTGTAGGCTGGAGCAGCTGTCATGGTGACAGTCACACTGTAGGGTGGAGCAGCTGTCATGGTGACAGTCACACTGTAGGCTGGAGCAGCTGTCATGGTGACAGTCACACTGTAGGGTGGAGCAGCTGTCATGGTGACAGTCACACTGTAGGGTGAAGCAGCTGTCATGGTGACAGTCACACTGTAGGCTGGAGCAGCTGTCATGGTGACAGTCACACTGTAGGGTGAAGCAGCTGTCATGGTGACAGTCACACTGTAGGGTGGAGCAGCTGTCATGGTGACAGTCACACTGTAGGGTGGAGCAGCTGTCATGGTGACAGTCACACTGTAGGGTGAAGCAACTGTCATAGTGACAGTCAGACAACACTGTATAGACACTATAGCTCCACGGCTCTTCACTACCCTCCCAGCTAACACAATAAATGCTGCCAGCACAAAAGTGCACGCATTCAGGAAAAATTAGATATATTCCGGCAAGAAGTGCCGGACCAGCCGGACATATGGACGTGCGGGCCGCTGCAAGCAACAGCCTGGTGGACCAGGTTATCACAGGTCAAGCCTGGCCCCAGGCCTGCCTTGGGGAGAGAAGAACCCTCAGAACACTCTTCAGGTAAATACAGGTATCCTCTTAGATATATGTGGCATCAGTAAAATATGTTTACTGCGTTATATGAAGAACAATTTTCTCAGAAAATTGTTCTTCATATAACGCAGTAAACATATTTTACTGATGCCACATAGTGTTGACGTGGAATATCTCAAGGACTATACCGAGATTGTTTGGGTCGAGCGCAACACCGGACCAGGGGGACTGCCCAAAAATCAAGCAATTGCTATGTGGAAGGGAGAGCTGCCCCAAGTCATTAAAATACCAGGCATGAGGGCGTGCAAAGTGGAGAGGTATATTGGCAGTCCGTCCTTGTGTGGCAACTGTCAACGGTGGGATCACAGAACGTGGCAATGTGATCGCCCAATTAGGTGTGGGTGTTGCAGTGGCTCTCACGACACCAAGCAGTGTCTGGACAAGCTTAAACAGGGTGGGGGTAGCGGGGTAATACCTAAATGTGTCAACTGCAAGCAGCCCCATCATGCCTGGAACAGATATTGCAGCAGGAGGCCTGACTGGCAGGGCTTGAGAAGGACGCCGACGCAGACGCAGACAGCAGGTGGACCAGTAAACAGGGGCGGGAATGGCTCCGTGAACAGTACCACAGCAAGCCAGGGTCCAGCCTCCAGTAGGCAGACACCAGCCTGGGGTAGTGGTGGAGTGACCCACCACCACCCCGCACAGGCCCAA
This sequence comes from Procambarus clarkii, assembly GCF_040958095.1. Classification (NCBI taxonomy): domain Eukaryota; kingdom Metazoa; phylum Arthropoda; class Malacostraca; order Decapoda; family Cambaridae; genus Procambarus; species Procambarus clarkii. The sequence goes on from NC_091205.1 coordinate 17,441,936, forward strand.
CCAGACCCCATTTCTCTCACAAACCCACTTACCTCAACCCCGCTCACTAACCCCAACCCTACCCCACCCGACAACCCCATTCCTGCCTCATCACCCATACCCCCTAACGCCTCCCAGTCAACCAGCCCTTCCGCCTCTCAGGCGACCCTCCCTTTCCCCCACCCTACCACTCCCCCGCCTCACTCACCAGTCAACACCTCACTGGGTCCAGATAAAACAATGCCGCCCGGTATGGAAGCAATGATTACCCACATGATAAAAAATCACCCACTCATGCAAGAACTAATAAGCAAGCAAAATAAACTTGAGAATACCCTATGTACAATCCAGAAGACCCAGGAGGACATACTTCACATTCTGCAGGGCCTGAAGTTGCCTCAGGCGAGTTCAGCAGGTTGCAACTTGGTGCATGGGGATGCAACACGAGCCACGGCACATAACAGCAGACTCAGTGCTACCCAAGTGAACTCAGTGCGACCCAGTGAACACACCACCACCAGTGAACACAACAGCACCACCAGTGAACACAACACCACCAACAGCACCACCAGTGAACACAACACCACCAGTGAACACAACACCACCAACAGCACCACCAGTGAACGCAACACCACCAGTGAAGACAACAGCACCACCAGTGAACACAACGACACTAGTGTACACAACACCACTGACCACTGGCACTGGCATACAAACAGTACCACCAGCACATGACGGTGGTGCAACACCACATACAACACCACCAGTGAACACACTCTCACCAGCAACAACACCACACACAGTACATCTGATGACCAACACCTCCACAATGGATAACCACGCTGAAGAAAGTCTCACTATCCTACAATGGAACTGCAATGGCGTTCGCAATAGAATTAATGACATCATACAATACGCTCGTGAACACCAAACTGACGTCATAGTGCTACAGGAGACAATGGTAGGTGATGACTTCAACCCAAGGTTCAGCGGTTATCGCAAGTTCTCCCTGCCACATGGGGAAAGAAAACGGGGTCTCATCACTTATGTAAATAACAACATTCCCGCACAGATTATTGATGACCTGCAAATGGGGGATGAGTTTGAATCACTGGGAGTAACCCTTTACTTAAACAATAATGCCCTACATATAATCAACCTATATGTGCCACAGAGTAAACTTGACCTTGACGCACTGCCTGAGTTTGTTAATGAAGAACCTACCCTGCTGGTTGGTGACCTGAATGCCAGACACCCACACTTTGGTGCCAACTGTCATCAGCCCAATGTCAATGGACGGAAACTGTCACTCTTTGTCAGGGGAAGTGAAAACCTTAGGGTCCTGGGTGATGAACAGCCAACTCACCTCAGAGGAGGAAGATTAGATTATGCTCTCCTGCTGAATGCACAGGACACGGATGCCAGTACACACATTGTGCACAGTTTATGTAGTGACCATTGGGCACTGATTACCACCGTCGACATGAGCAAGAGAAGGAAAGAGACAAATAAAAGAAAAAGGTTATCACTCGGACCAGATATGAGGCCGCACTTCATAAACAGGATGAGTGACTGGTTCACGGAATACCAAATCCCAGAAGACATTAACACATTTGTTGATGACCTTAACCACCAAATTGAGAGCTGTCTAAGAGTTCCGCGCCGTACGCCTGGGCGAAGTAACCCTCAGAGGAAGAAAATAAAATGGTATGAGAATGATTACATAAAGATGCTTAACGCAAATGTGCGAGACATGAGTAGAGAGTACCGGAGACATCCCACTGAAAGTAACCAAGAGTTGTTTAAGACAGTGTGTCAAGTAGCCAGGGAAGAGAAGATTAAAGAGCGGGAAAGACAATGGCTTGAGTTCACTAGCTCTATTGGACGGGAAACATCTGCAAGACAAGTGTGGGCAAAAATTCAGATAGCTAAGGGGGGCAGAGCCCGGCCTGCGGCTCACAAAGACCCCCAGGGTAAGGCTGAGGAACTAATTCACAAGTGGAGTGATGCAGCATCCTCCTCCTCCCTCCCTGCAGAAATCAGCAGGGAACAGCTCCTGCGACATGATGACAGAAGAATTAGGATAACAAGAGCACTGTCTAGTGATGACGAGTATGGGGAACCAATCACAGCCCAAGAAGTAAGGGGCGCTATGAAAAAGGGTAAAAGTACAGCACCTGGTGAAGATGGCGTCACCTACGACATACTCAATGCACTGTGTGCAGTGTCTGGGAATCCACTACTCCACCTGTTTAACAAGTCATTCCTAAGTGGAGTGTTGCCCACACAATGGAAACACGCAATAATTATTCCCATACCGAAGCCTAATGACCCTGGTAATTACAGACCTATCAGCCTCGTGTCATGCACTTGCAAGATGCTTGAAAGGATCATCCTAAACCGACTGTTGCACAAAATAGGCAGGTTAGGGGAGGGGGTCAATGGATTTGTTAAAGGACGGAGCACAGCAAATTGTATAGTTAATTACTTGGTTAATGACACGGCTAGGTACTCTGTATTTGTTGACATCAAAGGAGCCTTCGACAAAGCACAGGGGATTGCGATCCTGGACGAGCTTGCATGCATGGGTGTCAAGGGGAGACTCATGAAATGGGTTGAAGACTACCTCACAGGAAGGGAAGCCAAGGTTTGCTTCAATGGAGCAGTCTCCAGAACAATGAGTATGGAACTCGGGACCCCCCAAGGCGGAGTCTTAAGCCCTACACTATTCAATGTACTTATGAACGCCATTGCAAATATTGATTTTCCGGAAGGAACACAACAAGTGGGATATGCAGATGATGTCCTAATACAAGCTCCCACCTTGGGAAAAATTGAACAGTCCATTGAACTCCTCGGAAGGAAATGTATTGAGCTCGGTTTCACTCTCTCCACAAACAAGACGAAGGCATACTCCCATCACAAGCGGAGAGCAAATGAAGAACTGCAAATTAATGGTGTAACACTTGAATGGGTTGACCACTACCGGTACCTTGGCGTCACTGTCGGCTCTAACAAGGGAAAGAAAGAGGAGCTCAATCAACTCATAGGAACATGCAAAAGTCGACTCAAGGCACTGAAAGCTATGACCTGGAATGGACATGGAGCCTCAATTGCCGTGCTCAAAATGATGTACACAGCCTATGTGCGCTCCGTCATAGACTATGCCGCACCAGTACTGTGCACCTACTCCCAAACCGATATGAAAAGGCTTGAAAGCATTCAAAATGAAGCCATGACAATCATTCTTGGAGTCCCAAGAACTGCCAAAACGTCTAATCTACGAGAGGAGTTGTCCCTTCCCAGTATTAAAAACAGAATTCAGGAGCTGAATGCTAAGCTTGCAATTAGGATAGCCAGAGATCCCCATTACAATGATATTGCCAAGAAAAAACTGAGCTCTGTGCTACTTTCAGGGGGAAACAGGAGAAGCAAAAAATGGCATCACAGAGCAGTCTGCTACCTTGAAGAGCTTCACCTGCTTGAGCAAGCCCGTGAGCTCCTGCCTGTAGAGAGGTTACCTCCCTGGGAGGATGACTCATGCAAGATCATCATCAATGAAATGGCAATGAAAAAATCCAACATGATACCACAAGAAATGAGGCACAAGTATCTCGAGGACATTTATAAAGAAGCCGGAGATGAACTAGATCAAATCTACACTGACGGGTCATCTAATCCTATCAATGGCAGGGCTGGTGCAGCATACACGGTAATCAAGGATAATACCTTCCAACGCAGAAATGAAGAAAAAGCACGTATTGAGAACTATGCCTCTTCAACGCAAGCAGAGCTAACTGCCATTGTTATGGCGTTAAGGTTTCTTGAACGGAACACTAATGGTGCAGTGATTTGCACCGATTCAAAAGCAGCACTGCAAAGCCTAAGTAAAAATCAGGCAGAAAATCTTGCAATAGTCGCTGAAATCAAGAGAGCTGTGAGAGTACTTACCAATCAGGGAAGAGTCATCAAGTTTCTGTGGATCCCCTCCCATGTTGGAATATGTGGGAATGAACGAGCAGATGTGCTGGCTGCTGAAGGCGCTGAAGGAGACCATATTGAATACTTCATACCCAAGACTCAACTACAAATTAGAGGTATTATCAGGCAACATCACCGTGACAAGGTAACTGAGGAAAGGAGGATAGAAGCACAAACCAGTGAATCTGTACGATGGTACAACATGGTTGCAGCTGGCAATCCCAATCAGTATGGCCGAAGAGGAGGACGACGAGTGAGAGAATCTGTAATAGCGAGAATCCGTCTTGGATACAAATATCCATGGAGATTTGGAATGGAAACAACAGTTGATCAGCGAAGTTGCAGAATCTGTGGTGAGAGTGATGGACACCGCCTTGACCACTATCTACGTGAATGTGAACACCTGAGAGACATTAGGAATAACTGTAGAATAATAAACCCCACATTGTTTGAGTTAGGAAAACACTATTTGTCAAATATTGATACTGTTCTTAAAAGATTTCCCCATTTTGCACCCGCAAGATAACGTAAGCTTTTAAGGGTTGATAAATGTTAATCTTCTTGTTTGAGGAGCTGTTCACTTGAGACAGTTAAGCAAGTCCCAGCTGTGTCTGGGTACAAGTGACAGGATGAACAACCCAGCGGGTTTTCTTCCTATTGGGGAGTGTTGTACATTCTGCTATGGCGGTATGTTCACTCACAAGATGAGTGGCGCTGCCCAATAAACTCGCCCCTCGGGGCAAAATTTAAAATTTAAATTTTCTCAGAGATATTGCGTAACATACATATTTCGAATGCTGGGACAGGGATATATTTAACACGCATCATCTGGTGAATGTAAATAGTTATAGAGTTAGTGAGATGATGTGATATCTCTAGTCCGGAACACGCAATCTGCGCCGCCTCTGTTTACATTATTGATGGCGGCCAGTGGGCGACCACGGCCCGCCATCGATCCTTGGAGTGGTGGTGGTCTTACCTTACAGTCACTGCGGGGAGGCGAGGTCTCTCTCTGCGTGTCCTTGTCGCACATGGTCACACATAAGGGAATTATCCGGCCGTTCCTATTCTGCGTGGAACCTCGCCCCACAGTGGAGGAGGGAAGTGGCGGCCACCACGTCTTTCAGAACATCCCGGGTGTTGAGCACATCTTCACCACACCAGTGTTCACTTACACTTCTTCGGCTCATTACACTTCCCACCTTCCATCTATGCCTTCTTGTACAATCCCCAGTACCAATGGAGAGGATTTACTGGGCGCAATTCCTTAACTGTAGCCTCTGTTTAACGCAACAGTAAAATGTGTACTTGGATGAAAAAACGATTCTTCGCGGCAGGGGACCGTATTCCAGGGACCATAGGATTAAGGACTTGCCCGAAACGCTACGCGTACTAGTGGCTGTACAAGAATGTAACAACTCTTGTATATATCTCAAAAAAAAAAAAAAAAAAAAAAAAAAAAAAAAAAAAATTCCTCTCAGTCTAAAGAGACTGTCTTTGTCCGCCTTGTCCATTCTTCTCAGTATAGTGTGTATATATTTTTATTATTCTTGCTGCCGGAGGCGGCTAATTTATTGTGCACCCCATACTCATCCTGTGAGCGGTAGCGCAAAAATCATTACAGAGGGCACAAACGGTCTTTATCAGACCTCATCTTAGATTATTACATAAACAATTTCATCTATCTTTCGCACCTTATAGTTATATGTCGGCTAGTTACAGAGAAAGTGCTATTTCAGGAGCTATATATTTACAGTAAGTCATTATACATTAATGGTAGGTCTTATCGCTAATACATAATAGTTTGACCAATGGAGATATTACAGAGTCATAGGGGAGCTTCTGTTTATTATTAGTCTTCACAATACACAACTTGTTTCTGAATCTCATATGTCGTTCATCTACTGGAAGCGAAATGTGGGTACAGTGCAAGGATTTCAGGTAATTTATCCATGGTAATAAGATAGGTTGCCATATCATACAGCGTGACCTTAGATTTATCTCTGAATGGCTCAATTTTACTACAATCCAAGATATAGTGTTCGAGTGTGTGTCCCTGTCTTTGTCCACACACTTTACACTTTACTTCATCTAGATCCCTATACAAGCCCAACTGCCAGAGATACTTGCAGCCAAGTCTTATACGAGCTGTGACAACATCTGTTAGTCTACCGACTTTGGTACTTGCCCCATACACACGTTTTACTTCACACATTTCATTGTGATGAACAATGGACCTGCTAGTTCCAGTTTGCACTGCTCTACTTTCTTCAAATCCATCCAGGAGTTCTCGTTTAATGACACTTTTAAGGAACCTATTTGATAACTCAAGATTTCGTTAAATACTGTCTTTATTTACTGCAGCCTTAGCAAGGGCGTCAACTTTGTCATGTTCCTGCAGGCCAATGTGAGAAGGAATCCACAACATTTTTATATTTACCCTCATGCTAAGTATTCTTATATATCTACGTCTAGCTTCCAAGACAAGCACGTTATTACTTGATTGCAAACTATTTATTGCTCGTAGTGAGGAAAGGGAGTCAGAAATAATTAAGCTGTCTACTTCAGTGTTATCAATAATTTCGAGTGCTACCAGTATTGCTACCATATAGTGAGCATATTTCCTCTGTTGCTTGTCTCCTCTCTCCTGTGAGAGTTCCCCAAACTAGTCCTTGTAGCTTAGTCCTCTCAATGCTGGCACTAGTCTCTGCAAACGGTAGTGGTGACTGGAGTTGTGGTGATTGGAGAGGTGGTGATTGGAGAGGTGGTGGTTGGTATGTTGGTACTGGTGATTGTAGTGGGCTGTGAAGGGTGGAGCATTGATGGTTTTTCAGTGGTGATATTGTGAGGGGGGGGGGGGAATATTGACGGTGGGGTGGTTATTAATGGTGTTGTGGTGGGACTGGAGAGCATGGTGGTTCAATAGTGTTTGTGACAGTGATTGATATAGTGTAGGTAAGAGCAGGGGGGGGGAGGGGAGAGAATGATGGTTGTTGTGGGTCAAGAGACAGGCAGACATACAGAGGGGAGGGGGGACAGACAGAGGGGTAGATAGACAGACAGAGGAGAAGAAAGAGAAGGGGAGATATAGTGTGTGTGTGTGTAATATATATATATATATATATATATATATATATATGTATATATATATGTATATATATATATATATATATATATATATATATATATATATATATATATATATATATATATATATATATATATATATATATATATATATATATATGTGTGTGTATATCACGAAAATAAACACGTGATTAAGAATGTGACAATGTCAGGCCACGGAGGAAAATGAAACAGGAATTTCCTTAAGTACTTTCGTATATTAAATACATCTTCAGAAGGAATGATTTTACAGATCGAGTGATGGGTATAAATAGGCAGGAGAGAGTGGTGAAGTGGGGTGAGGTACAATACTTGGACAACGCAGACGGCCCATTGGCCTCAGATGCACCCAATTGGCCCATCCGATGTAGCCCAATGGCCCATCTGATACAGCAGACATACAAGCATAATACATAGGTAATTATAACATAAAGAGGTAAATATATACAATGAATTAGTGAGACAAATGTTTTTCAATGATCCTACTTAAATCGCCCTTTAGCTGATCTATTAGAAATGGATCTAAGTTATATAGACCACTGCTAATATTCAAATTACTTTCTTTGGTGATCTGTATCAAAGCAGATTCAATTATGTTTCTGTTATAGGTGCTTTTACAATTTGTTATTGAAGAAGCACTCTCCCAATCAATTTGGTGAGCTTTTTCTGACAAATGCACAAACAAAGCATTAGACAATTGGCCATGTCTTACAGAGTATTTATGTTGCGATATTCTACATTTTAAATCTTTAGATATTTGCCCGACATAGAACTTATTACATTCCTTACAAGGTATTTTATAAATGACGCAATTATCACTACGAGGGCTGCTGCATTGTGTATTCTGTCTCTGCTGTATGATGTCTGCTGCACGGTGTATTCTGTATCTGCTGTATGATGTATTGTCTGCTTCACGGTGTATGATAAGTGTTCACCTGACTGTGATGGGTCAGGGGCAGGTGTTGACATGATGGTGATGGTTCAGGGGCAGGTGTTGACATGATGGTGATGGGTCAGGGGCAGGTGTTGACGTGATGGTGATGGTTCAGGGGCAGGTGTTGACGTGATGGTTCATGGGGCAGGTGTTGACATGATGGTGATGGTTCAGGGGGCAGGTGTTGACATGATGGTGATGGGTCAGGGGCAGGTGTTGACATGATGGTGATGGTTCAGGGGCAGGTGTTGACATGATGGTTCATGGGGCAGGTGTTGACATGCTGGTGATGGTTCATGGGGCAGGTGTTGACATGATGGTGATGGTTCAGGGGGCAGGTGTTGACATAATGGTGATGGTTCAGGGACAGGTGTTGACATGATGGTGATGGTTCAGGGACAGGTGTTGACGTGATGGTGATGGGTCAGGGGCAGGTGTTGACATGATGGTGATGGTTCCTGGGGCAGGTGTTGACATGCTGGTGATGAGTAAGGGACGCACGCTACACCCAGAGAGTGAGTGCGTCTATAAAGATTAGTACTAAAGCAGGTGTTTTCTCTTGCAGGATTCCGACTCATCATGGCGGGAGAGCATCTGCATCTCCGTCGACTGTGAGGACGACACGTGAGTACCTCTGGCTCCCCCGTACGGTGACCTTAGGCCACTTTAGTACCACATTTTCCGGACGTTGGGCACCCCTAGAGGGACGTTCTTGGCGAGGGAGGCAGGCGGGAAGCAGGCGAAGGGCTCCCCCTTCCCAGCAGGCGCTCCCTGCTGGGAAGGGAGGAGGAGGACACTCACATTCACTCTCTCTCACTCTCTCACTCACACACACACACACACAGGGGCCTCGTAGCCTGGTGGATAGCGCGCAGGATTCGTAATTCTGTGGCGCGGGTTCGATTCCCGCACGAGGCAGAAACAAATGGGCAAAGTTTCTTTCACCCTGAATGCCCCTGTTACCTAGCAGTAAATAGGTACCTGGGAGTTAGTCAGCTGTCACGGGCTGCTTCCTGGGGTGTGTGTGTGTGTGTGTGTGTGGTGAAAAAAAAAAATAGTAAACAGTTGAGTGACAGTTGAGAGGCGGGCCGAAAGAGCAAAGCTCAACCCCCGTAAAAACACAACTAGTAAACACACACACACACACACACACACACACACACACACACACACACACACGCACTCTCTCTCTCTCTCTCTGGGGGGCGGGGGTCGGGTGACTGCCAGAGGGCGGGGTAGCCAGGTGGAGCGGGACAGGGCTGGCATGGGCTGGTGGACATCACATGCTCGCGTGTTTACATTTACGTCACAAGATGGGTCACGAGATGGGTCACGTGGGTGAAGGGTGAGGCAGCGAGGTGACTGGTCTACAGTGACTGATACATGACATAACACACACTCTTCCCTAGGGGTGGATCAGGTTAGGTCACCTGCCTCACATCGCCGACAAATGGAAAGATATATCAGTATTGTTCTATTGTTCTTGTGATCAGCTCTTGAGATAAATAAATGATCAACTATATTTAAACTTCGTAAATGTAAAAGGTAAGCAGTGGTCCAGGTCCACTACGGGCTCACCATAGCCCGTGCTACATGTAACTTCTGTTCAGAGTGGCTGACTCTAAAACACAACATCAACAACAACATACCTGGTTGATGGGGTTCTGGAAGTTCTTCTACTCCCCAAGCCCGGCCCGAGGCCAGGCTCGACTTGTGAGAGTTTGGTCCACCAGGCTGTTGCTTGGAGCGGCCCGCAGGCCAACATACCCACCACAGCCCGGTTGGTCCGGAAAGTCTTTTAGAAAACTAACTAGTTTTCTCTTGAAGATGTCCACGGTTGTTCCGGCAATATTTCTTATGCTCGCTGGGAGGACGTTGAACAACCGTGGACCTCTGATGTTTATACAGTGTTCTCTGATTGTGCCTATGGCACCTCTGCTCTTCACTGGTTCTATTCTGCATTTTCTTCCATATCGTTCACTCCAGTACGTTGTTATTTTACTGTGTAGATTAGGGACCTGGCCCTTCAGGATTTTCCATGTGAATATTATTTGATATCTCTCTCGTCTCCTTTCTAGTGAGTACATTTGGAGGGCTTTGAGTCGATCCCAATAATTTAGGTGCTTTATCTCGTCTATGCGTACCGTATATGTTCTCTGTATTCCCTCTATTTCAGCAATCTCTCCTGCTCTGAAGGGGGAAGTGAGTACTGAACAGTACTCAAGACGGAACAACACCAGTCGTCCACATCATGCATATCACGAGAGAATGTCACTGACATTACTGTTTTATACATCAACAGTTGTCTCATAAGAACAAAGTATTAAGTTGTGTGAGGAGCTAGGTGTATGACACCCCTCCTCCCTCCCTCACACTGGACGGTTACTCACACAGGTGCAGTGAGTACCTCTAAGGTAGAATCACCTACACTCTTCACAGTGTAGACAAGTATATCTACCACTGGCGTCACTCCATGTTGACAATGTTATTGTGTAACACAGGTTTGGTTTCTCTTAATATTCTTTGAATGTTTGCCAACTGTGGCAGTGTATATTTACCTGACGGGGGGTAGGGGGGGTATCTGACCAGGTGGTCCCTGTGAGAGCTTGTGGGTATCTGCCCAGGTGGTCCCTGTGACAGCTTGTGGGTATCTGACCAGGTGGTCCCTGTGAGAGCTTGTGGGTATCTGCCCAGGTGGTCCCTGTGACAGCTTGTGGGTATCTGACCAGGTGGTCCCTGTGACAGCTTGTGGGTATCTGACCAGGTGGTCCCTGTGGGAGCCTGGACAGAGTAACAGAAACCCTAGTGAGAGACACCAGTGAGACACTAGTGAAGAACGAGTGAGAGAGAGAAGTGCTTCATACACTAGTGTGTGAGGGGTGAATGTCAGCTGAAGGAAGGGCAGGGGTGGAGGAGGCCAGAGAGGATGGCAGGGAGGGTTATACAGCAAGTATAGAGGAGAGAGAGAGAGTCATGACGAACATGGACCAGGCTAAAAGTACTGGAGAGGTAGAGTGGAAAGATTAATGGGACGGAAGATTGACATAAAGGGGAGAGAAGTCGACTAGTATTATTATTTATTATTTATATATATATATATATATATATATATATATATATATATATATATATATATATATATATATATATATATACAAGAAGTTACATTGAGTTTATCAGAATACATAGGATGATGTGTTTACATTCTTGTAAAGCCACGAGTAAGCGAAGGGTTTCGGACAGGACTTAAAACTTGGGACCTGAAACACCTGGTGTTAGTGGTGATACAAGATGGTGATGATACAAGGCGCGTGTTTATGTGTGTGAGTGTGTTGGGCCGGCGGCCTCCCCCCTCACTGACAGTGCCAAGTGTGGCCCCCTGGGGACCTCGGGGGCCTGGCTGAGGGAAGACCACTTGCTAGTTACGTCAGGTTGTGCTCATTGGTCCCCTGCGTGTGGCCGTCACTACAACAAGGGTTATAGTGCAAGCCACAGGTCAACACTCATCATATAGTGCCAGCCACAGGTCAACACTCATCATTAGTGCCAGCCACAGGTCAACACTCATCATATAGTGCCAGCCACAGGTCAACACTCATCATATAGTGCCAGCCACAGGTCAACACTCATACAGTGCCAGCCACAGGTCAACACTCATCATATAGTGCCAGCCACAGGTCAACACTCATCATATAGTGCCAGCCACAGGTCAACACTCATCATATAGTGCCAGCCACAGGTCAACACTCATCATATATCTATAGTGCCAGCCTTCAGGTCAACATTCATCATTCTCATCATATATCTATATACAAAAGAATGCCTTTCCGACTGTCTGAGGTTGAAGGCCAGACACCTAGGGCTAGCCTCATTTAAATTTCCAAGATGAACCATAGTGGATAAGATAGTGTTATAGGCCAGTCGCGGTCGGCCTCAGTGCCACATTTTACGAAATATCGGCATCTATAGCGACCCACCCGCCTGCGATTTACTTGAAGTCTCACACAAACTCCGGGTTATGGTTTGTGTACAGTTGTGGTACTCTCACCGGGTCATGACCTCACTCACCACGGTACTCAATGTCCAGTAATTGGCCCCGTCACACCTGCCCGTATCACCCACCTCCACCTTGGTAAATACTGGAGAGAGAGAGAGAGAGAGAGAGAGAGAGAGAGAGAGAGAGAGAGAGAGAGAGAGAGAGAGAGAGAGAGAGACAGGGAGAATGAGAGAGGGGAGAGAGGGGGGGGGGGGAGAAAGGAGGAGACGGGAAAAGGTGAGAGGGAGAGGGGGGGGGGGGGGAGGTGAAGATGGAGGGAGAATGGGAGGGAGGGAGGAGACGGAGAGAGAGGGGATATGTTAGGGGAGAGAGGCGCAGTAGGGGGTGGGGAAAGGGATAGTGAAATATATGAGAAAGGAGGAGATTGGGAGAGAGAGGGTAGAATAGAAGAGAGAGAGGGGAGGGGAAGAGAAAGCGGAGGAGGGAGAGAGACCCGGGAGGAGCCGGGTACTGCACGTAGTTAGTGATAATGCCAGGACTCCCACTGTTAAGGAAGCCTTGAAGCACTCACCGAGGTGTCAACACACAAGTAAGGCAAGCCCTGGCACCCTCCACCAGTGCTGACAACTGGACCACTAATGACCTTCACAGCTCACGACAATATGGGTTTAGAACACTAAGTTATTCTCTGCCCAATTACTCAACCACTATCACAAAATCATTAGAAGAAAAATAAAATACACACGTTGAACAAATCCACAAGAGCTGTGACGAGGGTTCGAACGTACGTCCGAGAGGATCCCAGACGCTGCCTGGGGTAGGTTCCTCTCGGACGTAGGTTCGAACCCTCGTCACGGACCGTTATGGATTTGTTCATTTGATGCATCACGCTATTGTGATTTGTGTGTGTAATGCACACGTTGTGTACAGGGACCTTGCCTAGGTCTGTGATATGTGTAACCATGGGGTAATAGCCCCATCAACAATAGGAATAACGGGTGAAGTAGTGCGTTGAATTTTTAATTTTCTGTCAAATAAAATGCAAAGAATAGCAATCAATCAAATATCAAGTCCAAATACAGTGAAAATCTCTGTACCCCAGAACACAGTGGCACACTGTACTCCTTTCACCATAACCTTCTCTCGTCCTCATATCAGATACAGACAACAATACTGCTCACAGCTTCGTGTCATCCTTTGCACATGATACAAAATCAGCAAAAAAGTTTCCTCTGTAGAGGACACTGTAAACTGCAAGCCGATATTAATAAAGTCTCCGGTTGGGCAACGGAAAAATAACATGATGTTTAACATTAATATTTGTTTTTGTATTAACAAGCTTCGGTATACACAGCACTGTGCTGCTTCCCTGTTACACTATATGAAAGGTTACACAGTGTAGATCATAAACCAGCTATAAGCTCATCTAATATCCCCATCTCACAGGATGGTTAGTCATACATGGCATCAAGAGAGAACATGGCATGTAAGGCTGATCTATTAGCCCCCACTAGCAGAATGTAAGGCTGATTTATTAGCCTCCACTAGCAGAATGGCTGATCTATTAGCCTCCACTAGCAGAATGTAAGGCTGATCTATTAGCCTCAACTAGCAGAATGGCTGATCAATAGATCAGTCATTTAATAAGCCTCCACTAGCAAAATGGCTGATCTATTAGCCTCCACCAGCAAAATGGCTGATCAATAGATCAGTCATTTAATAAGCCTCCACTAGCAAAATGGCTGATCTATTAGCCTCCACTAGCAAAATCAGGGAACAGCACAAGAATATCTTCCAATATTCCTGAGTGTATGAAGTAATTACAGAGCTTCAAGTACCTCATACCATTTGATCTGAAGTCACTGATAACAGAGCAATCACAGATACAGCGTTGGACTAATAGCAAATAATTAAAGAAATCTACATACAAGTATAAATATAATATATATATATATATATATATATATATATATATATATATATATATATATATATATATATATATATATATATATATATATATATATATATATATATGGTAACTTATTTAATGATATAAAGGAATGTAATGAGAATATAATTCAAAACGCGAACAACATTAGCTTATATACAGTATATGCAGGCGGACAAGACCCACAGTGTCTTGTGGGAGACTGTGGGTCACTGTGGGTGGTGAGGGCTGGGATGGAGTGGGGCTGGCGGGAGTGGGGCTGGAGGGAGTGGGGCTGGCGGGAGTGGGGCTGGAGAGAGTGGGGCTGGGATGGAGTGGGGCTGGCGGGAGTGTGACTGGCGGGAGTGGGGCTGGAGGGAGTGGGGCTGGCGGGAGTGGGGCTGGAGGGAGTGGGGCTGGCGGGAGTGGGGCTGGAGGGAGTGGGGCTGGCGGGAGTGGGGCTGGAGAGAGTGGGGCTGGGATGGAGTGGGGCTGGCGGGAGTGTGACTGGCGGGAGTGGGGCTGGCGGGAGTGGGGCTGGAGGGAGTGGGGCTGGCGGGAGTGGGGCTGGAGGGAGTGGGGCTGGCGGGAGTGGGGCTGGCGGGAGTGGGGCTGGCGGGAGTGGGGCTGGCGGGAGTGGGGCTGGAGGGAGTGGGGCTGGCGGGAGTGGGGCTGGAGGGAGTGGGGCTGGCGGGAGTGGGGCTGGAGGGAGTGGGGCTGGAGGGAGTGGGGCTGGCGGGAGTGGGGCTGGAGGGAGTGGGGCTGGCGGGAGTGGGGCTGGAGGGAGTGGGGCTGGCGGGAGTGGGGCTGGAGGGAGTGGGGCTGGCGGGAGTGGGGCTGGAGGGAGTGGGGCTGGCGGGAGTGGGTCAAGGCGCCCGAGGGAGCAGCACTGGGCCGCTCAGGAACGCCGCGGCTGCCAATAGTAATCACGAATTGTAAATATATTGTGAGCGCGAGGGACATGTAGGAGGCGAGTGTGGAGGGCGGCGTGTCACCCAGCTCTACCCCGCCGCGGTGGCCGCCCTCACTCCTCTTGTTCACGCCTAAACACACTAAGAATATTTCTTATTACACAATTACACATTAAATATCAGTGAACAGTTTTAGTCTGATCATATTTTAGCGAAAATAGATTTGATTTTGGCAGTCGCGATATAGTTTCACATGAGCCTATAAGTAGGTGTGTAGCAGTCATATAGACTTTTTAGACTGGAAAACTAAATGTGACTTGATATTAACATTACTATTTTATAAACTAGTGTAAGAAAGACACTAACTTGCAAACCGCCGGCAGCCGGAGGTGTGTCTGCCATCCTGCACCCTGATTGGTCCACAGTGTAACGCTTCCTACCTTCTGATTAGTCCACTGCGTACCGGTCTGGCCCGGCATTGGCTTGGGCAACACGGAGCTGCCCTCCTATTGGTGGCTTGCAGAGGTGTGTGTGTGTGAGGGTGCTGCCAACATTGACTGGTGCGAGAAGCGTGTACCCAACACTGGGTGTTGCCACGTGGTGGTGTGAGCGAGCACGGCTATATTAAGATTCACAAGGAATGGCAACTACCATAAATATTGCCTCAGCAATTAGCGGTAAGAATACTAAACAGGGACGGATATATAGCGCATGAGCAGCGCTTTCTCGACCTAAAACGTGAGGAACCAGCCGTTACTGGCGCGGTGCTGTTCACCAGTTAACTCGCAGTCACAACCTTGTAAACATTATGTAGACTGTATTAGAAGATGGACCGGGAGACATAATTGTCTGTAGTTCAGGTGTGGAACACACTAGGGTAGGGTGTCTTCAGTGTGTGGGGCCACTGTGGGAGTGGAACACACTAGGGTAGGGTGTCATCAGTGTGGGGCCACTGTGGGAGTGGAACACACTAGGGTAGGGTGTCATCAGTGTGGGGCCACTGTGGGAGTGGAACACACTAGGGTAGGGTGTCATCAGTGTGGGGCCACTGTGGGAGTGGAACACACTAGGGTAGGGTGTCTTCGGTGTGTGTGGGCTACTGTGGGAGTGGAACACACTAGGGTAGGGTGTCTTCAGTGTGGGGGCCCACTGTGGGAGTGGAACACACTAGGGTAGGGTGTCATCAGTGTGGGGCCACTGTGGGAGTGGAACACACTAGGGTAGGGTGTCTTCGGTGTGTGTGGGCTACTGTGGGAGTGGAACACACTAGGGTAGGGTGTCTTCAGTGTGGGGGCCCACTGTGGGAGTGGAACACACTAGGGGGAAGCGGTAATACAATGACCCATTCCCCACTTGTGTGTGTGTGTTGCAGAAGAAGTAATTATTATGTGTATCAACATCGCAGTGATGCTGCCACACTAGGCTATATTTATGGTAACAATGTTGACGGTTTCTGGGCGGATTTTTTTTTTTTTTTACGGTTGGTATTTTTTTTTTATTAACACATTAGGTACATCTGCATTAGTGCAGCTGCCCTCGACTATATGAAGGGGAGTGCAGTGTGTCAAAAAAGATAGCTACGTGATGCTAAAAAAAATCCCCATCACACAGGACGGTTAGCCATACAGAGGCATGTGATAGGCAGTCTGCTCTGGCAGTCTCCGGATGCATTTTGAGGATTGAGGTGCTCGCTCACTAACTCTACGGAATGACCCAACCATATTTTACTATGAGTAGTTTTCAAACCTTTATCACAGACAACTATAAATAAGTTCTTTATGTTTCAGTAAGAATATAAAATTTGGATAAATGTAAGTGTGGGAAGGTGAGAATGAGGAGTGTGTACTAAACTATAGTTTTCCGTTAACATAAGACTAGAGTGGGCGTATATGTGGAGTCTACACTATATAAATGATATATTTAAAATATATCAAGTAATGCTAGTGGAAAAAACACAGCGATGATATAATAATAATAATGAGTAAAACGTGTGATTAAGTCACTATAGGAGAAAGTAGTTAAAGGTATTGTTTATGAGAGCAGTGTTGTGTAATATAAGTGCAGACAAGTCTTACCAGGGGCCAGATTCACGAAGCAGTTACGCAAGCACTTACGAACCTGTACATCTTTTCTCAATCTTTGGCGGCTTTGTTTACAATTATTCAACAGTTAATGAGCTCGGAAGCACCAGGAGACTGTTTATAACAATAACAACAGTTGATTGGCAAGTTTTCAATCATGTAAACTGTTTAATAAATGTAACCAAAGCCGTCAAAGTTTGAGGAAAAATGTACAGGTTCGTAAGTACTTGCGTAACTGCTTCGTGAATTTGGCACCAGGCTACCTGCGCTCCTATCCCTCCACCTCTCACAATTCCCAACACCATGTTATACAAATATTACACCATCTTCCTTTACGATAACCTAGGCCTTCGTTTGTCTTATATTTACATTAAAATGTATATTTGTAAGGTTAAATAACATTGTGTCGTCCTAGTTATTTGTGGAAGGTTCTACTTGGTCGCTCCAGTGTTCCATCAAGTGTGAAGAGAGGAGACACGCAATGAAGACTAAAATATTAGGAATAGTGGCACCTGCCCATCACACAAGGACCCGTGTCTGGTTGACTGAGATGCCAGTTGTCTGGAGCTGTTCACCCGAGTCATGGGTCATAGGTGAGCCCTGAGCACCTGGGGGCTCCCATTACATCACTGGACTCTATAGTAATGGTCGGACAAGTGGGGACTTGTGCTGTCTGGCATCATACCATCCACTCAAGCTTCCTTCTCAACTATATACTATAAAATACATATAGGATAAAATGAGTAACAATTATTATATTTGTAAATAATAATATTTTTACATTTTAGTACATGCGTTAATTGATCACTGTAGCTTAATATTGTTTATAAGTGTTTCCATGGTTCTAAAACGGTTTAAATGGGCTTTTATCTCTGAAGGCTTTCCTGATTGTTGTATTAAGTTTGTGATGACTTGGAGCTCTTCAAGGAGGTTATCTTGAGATGATTTCGGGGCTTTTTAGTGTCCCCGCGGCCCGGTCCTCGACCAGGCCTCCACCCCCAGGAAGCAGCCCGTGACAGCTGACTAACACCCAGGTACCTATTTTACTGCTAGGTAACAGGGGCATAGGGTGAAAGAAACTCTGCCCATTGTTTCTCGCCGGCGCCTGGGATCGAACCCAGGACCACAGGATCACAAGTCCAGTGTGCTGTCCGCTCGGCCGACCGGCTCCCCGGTCGTATGGGTGCGAAAGTGACGTTCACTTGTATAGTGTGTCAGTATAAGGACTTAATGGTCACCGAATTGACCATGTTCAATAAATATTATGGTCTCCTTGATAACTTAGTTGGCTTTACGCCAGGTCTAGAAGATTTTTCTGGTTTGTGTAGACTTGATAATTTTTGTGTCCTTTTGGAAAATCTAATGGACCCTCCTTGGATACGAAAGGCTTTTCTTGGGTCCAGTGGGATCATTAAATCTGAAAGAGCCAACTGCCCGCTTATTATCATAGAGATTTGACGTTATGGAAGTTCAAATTGTAGACAACTGTATGAGCCAGCTGAGCTCTAGAAACACTGGCCTTCAGCGGTCCTGTATGTTCCATAACGTTACCAGCGGGACTGACGGGGGCCCTCTCCAGGGGGTGGCCCCCTGGGACATCCTCCAGGTGGTGGCCCCTGGGACATCCTCCAGGTGGTGGCCCCCTGGGACATCCTCCAGGTGGTGGCCCCCTGGGACATCCTCCAGATGGTGGCCCCCTGGGACATCCTCCAGATGGTGGCCCCCTGGGACATGCTCCAGGTGGTGGCCCCCTGGGACATCCTCCAGGTGGTGGCCCCCTGGGACATCCTCCGCCGGGGACCTGGCCCCGTGTGCGCGCTGTCTGGCAGCACAGCTTTAACCGCCACCAGCCATGCTGGCGGACTCCATCCTCCTCCCGCCATGTTGGAGCCGCACTGGTAGAGAGGCACCTGACAGGGGTGTGTGATGGTGGCAGGGGTTGTTAGTGTGTGTGATGGTGGCAGAGGTTGTTAGTGTGTGTGGTGGTGGCAGAGGTTGTTAGTGTGTGTGATGGTGGCAGGGGTTGTTAGTGTGTGTGATGGTGGCAGAGGTTGTTAGTGTGTGTGGTGGTGGCAGAGGTTGTTAGTGTGTGTGGTGGTGGCAGGGGTTGTTAGTGTGTGTGATGGTGCCAGGGGTTGTTAGTGTGTGTGATGGTGGCAGGGGTTGTTAGTGTGTGTGATGGTGGCAGAGGTTGTTAGTGTGTGTGGTGGTGGCAGAGGTTGTTAGTGTGTGTGATGGTGGCAGGGGTTGTTAGTGTGTGTGATGGTGGCAGAGGTTGTTAGTGTGTGTGGTGGTGGCAGAGGTTGTTAGTGTGTGTGGTGGTGGCAGAGGTTGTTAGTGTGTGTGGTGGTGGCAGGGGTTGTTAGTGTGTGTGGTGGTGGCAGAGGTTGTTAGTGTGTGTGGTGGTGGCAGGGGTTGTTAGTGTGTGTGGTGGTGGCAGAGGTTGTTAGTGTGTGTGGTGGTGGCAGAGGTTGTTAGTGTGTGTGGTGGTGGCAGAGGTTGTTAGTGTGTGTGGTGGTGGCAGAGGTTGTTAGTGTGTGTGGTGGTGGCAGGGGTTGTTAGTGTGTGTGATGGTGGCAGGGGTTGTTAGTGTGTGTGATGGTGGCAGGGGTTGTTAGTGTGTGTGATGGTGGCAGAGGTTGTTAGTGTGTGTGTGGTGGTGGCAGGGGTTGTTTGTGTGTGGTGGTGGCAGGGGTTGTTAGTGTGTGTGGTGGTGGCAGGGGTTGTTAGTGTGTGTGATGGTGGCAGGGGTTGTTAGTGTGTGTGATGGTGGCAGAGGTTGTTAGTGTGTGTGATGGTGGCAGAGGTTGTTAGTGTGTGTGGTGGTGGCAGGGGTGTTAGTGTGTGTGATGGTGGCAGGGGTTGTTAGTGTGTGTGATGGTGGCAGGGGTTGTTAGTGTGTGTGATGGTGGCAGAGGTTGTTAGTGTGTGTGATGGTGGCAGAGGTTGTTAGTGTGTGTGTGGTGGTGGCAGGGGTTGTTTGTGTGTGATGGTGGCAGGGGTTGTTAGTGTGTGTGGTGGTGGCAGGGGTTGTTAGTGTGTGTGATGGTGACAGAGGTTGTTAGTGTGTGTGGTGGTGGCAGGGGTTGTTAGTGTGTGTGATGGTGGCAGGGGTTGTTAGTGTGTGTGATGGTGGCAGGGGTTGTTAGTGTGTGTGATGGTGGCAGGGGTTGTTAGTGTGTGTGATGGTGGCAGAGGTTGTTAGTGTGTGTGATGGTGGCAGAGGTTGTTAGTGTGTGTGTGGTGGTGGCAGGGGTTGTTAGTGTGTGTGTGATGGTGGCAGGGGTTGTTAGTGTGTGTGGTGGTGGCAGGAGTTGTTAGTGTGTGTGATGGTGGCAGGGGTTGTTAGTGTGTGTGATGGTGCCAGGGGTTGTTAGTGTGTGTGATGGTGGCAGAGGTTGTTAGTGTGTGTGTGATGGTGGCAGAGGTTGTTAGTGTGTGTGTGATGGTGGCAGGGGTTGTTAGTGTGTGTGTGGTGGTGGCAGAGGTTGTTAGTGTGTGTGGTGGTGGCAGAGGTTGTTAGTGTGTGTGGTGGTGGCAGAGGTTGTTAGTGTGTGTGGTGGTGGCAGAGGTTGTTAGTGTGTGTGGTGGTGGCAGGGGTTATTAGTGTGTGTGGTGGTGGCAGGGGTTAGTTAGTGTGTGTGGTGGTGGCAGGGGTTGTTAGTGTGTGTGTGGTGGTGGCAGGGGTTGTTAGTGTGTGTGGTGGTGGCAGGGGTTGTTAGTGTGTGTGGTGGTGGCAAGGGTTGTTAGTGTGTGTGGTGGTGGCGAATAGTTTAGGTGCATGAAAGAGAGGACCAACAACACCTGTATGGAGCTGGGTGGGGGGGGGATTATGGTAGTTACTTTTTCGTATAATTCATATTTAATTAGTAATGGTAATGTCTTCTCACAGACATAGGAAAAACCATACTTGTGTGTATGTGAAATTTATGTAAGGAATTTATACAAAGTCTTTGGCACTCTCCTGAGTGCTTTGTCAAAGTCTGAGTTTGTAATTAGGACGAGACTTACATCTCAACGTCATCTCTCAACGTCTAATAAGGCTGAAATCCTGTTGTTGTTATTGTTTTAGATTTAACTACTCGGAACTAAAATTTCCATGTAGCATGGGCCATGGCGAGCCCGTGATGGCTGCTATCCTAGGTCCAATCGTCTTATCCTGTGTGGGTCAGTTTACTTAAAAGAGGGTTATAAGACAATTTCAAATTGCCTTATAACTTATTGCCTTATAACCTTCTTTTAAGTAAACTGACCCGTAATGTAGTGGATACAAAACATAAAATTGTTTCAAATTACCTAAATACAGTTAGGGGAAAGGATTAGTAAGAATAGACTAGGAGATGATAGTAATCGAGAGGAGTTCATATATTACCTTGTCGAGATTGTAATGAAGTTCATGTTGGGGGGGAAATCTTGGGGCGTAGATTCTCAAAGCGCCGTGTATTTCTTTGTAAGTAGCTGTGCTGCGAAGGTTCTTGAGTACTTGGTAAGAAGAGTAGTACTGAATAGACAATGTTAACATTACTATTAAAAATGATGGAAAGTTCCTTGGTCTATACATGTACATGAGACTAAACTTCAGCACCCACATACAACACTTAGCCAAAAACGTCCTAAAATCTGTTGATATATTCTCTAAAATCAGATATTATGTTCCCCACGCCACTCTCCTTTCACTATACTACTCACTAATCAATTTATATAAAACATACAGTATCTGTACACAAGGTTCAATCACTGCACATTCTCTCATGTGTATTATACATATATAAAACGCTGAACTGTAATGCCAATCCTGACCTCAAAAGCTTCATTGAAGGTTGTAACAGAACCCATGAGCACCACACCAGAAATAAATACAGTTTTGATATTCCAAGAGTACGACTTAATCAAACTAGAAATGCTCTACAAATCAAGGGACCCAGAATGTGGAAAGACCTTCCCAACCATGTTAAAGACTGTACCTCTCTCAACCAGTTTAAGATAAAAACGAAGCACTACCTAATAAATTCCCTGTAACCTACCTTACCCCTCTGTTGTCAACCCATGTCTGTTTTTTTTTTTAAACAACGCTGTTTGAATGTAATTGTCTGTAATAATTTGTAATTGTATTTGTGCTGCTTTTTCAGCCATGTTCCCCCCTCTTTTACCTCTATTTTTATTTGTTCTCAACACATTTTATTCTTTATACCCATTAGTATTAAGCTTTAGTCATTAATGATTTTCCTGTCCGAAACGCTTTGCGTAATAGTGGCTTTAGGCATTGTATGTACTAGCTCTATCTATTAATCCAACAAACTTTGTAAAATCTCTTGTATGTATGTACCTTACCTAAATAAACATTTATTTATTTTATTTATTTATTTATACTGTAAATTACCTCAAGCCCAACATCACCCACTAAAAAACTTGTTACCAGAAAAATAACAACCTCTGTCTTCAAGCAACACACAGCCCCTCTGTTTATATCCTTAAACATGCTAACCATACTCGGTATACTCAGAGCAGTATATTTTGACCTCTCCTCTTTTTCATCTACATTAATGACCTTGCAAATGCCTCTGAACACCTCAAGCCAATTTTATTTGCTGATGACACAACCTTCATTTTCTCTAGTCCTAACCCTCTTATTCTGAATGACACAGTGAATACTGAACTAAATAAAGTCCATCTTTGGCTAACTGCTAACAAACCCACCCTTAATGTTGACAAAATCTAATATATTTTGTTTGGTAATAAATCCTAGCAAAAATATGTTTCTAAAACAGTATTCTTTCTAAAATGATATTATGTACCTCGCCCTGCTGTGGTAATGCTCTATTACTCTCATCAATCCTTATCTCAATTATAGTAATCTGTGCTTGGGATTCTACTACCCAAAATCATCTACGTCCGCTAATTACTCAAAACAAATCTGCTATTAGAACAATAACAAACTCTGGCCCCAGATAGCACTTGGCAACCTTACTTTAATCTTTGAATACGTTAGATATTAAGTCACTGCACATCCTCTCAAGTGAAGGTTATAATAGAACCCATTGGCACTACACTAGAAACAAATACCGATTTGATATTCAAAGAGTGCAACTTAACCAAACTAGAAATGCTCTGGAAATCAAGGGACCCAGAATGTGGAACAGTAAGTAATTATCAAAAAAGGCACCAAACCGGGAAGGCTATGTAACACCATCAAATGTGCGGGATAATCAGAAGGTGCTAAATATAACTGAGGATGCCAATATGAGAACAGAAACGCATAAAGCGAGCGATATCAAAAGTATCCAATTCACCAAGAAGTCTATCGAGGGACAAGTGACCACGGGGAAAGGTTGGAAAGCAAGACACACCCTCATCCTGGAAGTCAGGACATTCAACAAGGATATGCACAACTGTAAGAGGGACAATGCAGTTAGGACAATAATTCAACAAGGATATGCACAACTGTAAGAGGGACAATGCAGTTAGGACAATAAGGATCAGGACGGCGCTCCACTAAGTGTCCGTGAGTTAAGCGCATATGGCCAATACGTAACCTTGCCAGAGCCATCCACAGGGACCAGGGACTCTTACCATTACTAAGAGTAGTGTCCCACAGGGACACTTTTTTTTGCAAAAGGCCTTGCATAGTAGGCTGAGAAGTGCGTTCTGGCTACTAGGTACGACATATATATATATATTATATATATATATTTATATTTATATATTTATATTTATATTCCTAATAAGCCAAGTTTTCATGAATTAATGTTTTTTCGTCTACCTAACCTACCTAACCTAACCTAACCTAGCTTTTTTTGGCTACCTAACCTAACCTTACCTATAAATATAGGTTAGGTTAGGTTAGGTAGGGTTGGTTAGGTTCGGTCATATATCTACGTTAATTTTTACTCCAATAAAATAAAATTGACCTCATACATAGAGAAAAGGGTTGCTATATCATTTCATAAGAAAAAAATTATAGTAAATATATTAATTCAGGAAAACTTGGCTTACTAGGCAAATCGGGCCTTGAATAGTAGGCTGAGAAGTGAGTTCTGGCTACTAGGTACGACATATATATATATATATATATATGTCGTACCTAATAGCCAGAACGCACTTCTCAGCCTACTATTCAAGGCCCGATTTGCCTAATAAGCCAAGTTTTCATGAATTAATGTTTTTTCGTCTACCTAACCTACCTAACCTAACCTAACCTAGCTTTTTTTGGCTACCTAACTTATATATATATATATATATATATATATATTTATATATATATTTTATATATATAAAATATATATATATATATATATATATATATATATATATATATTTTATATATATAAATATATATATAATATATATATATATATATATATATATATATATATATTATATATATATATATATATATATATATATATATATATATATATATATATATATATATATATATATATATATATATATATATATATATACCATCATTTATGAGAAAGCAAGACAATTGCACAAAGACATTTTAAAGAAAACCCCTAGAACGAGTGATTCAGATGCGAAAGAGTTTAAGGCAAGCAGGGGATGGTTTGAGAAATTTAGAAAAAAGAAGTGGTATTCATCGTGTTGTGAGGCATGGGGAGGCTGCCAGCTCAGACAAACCAGCGGCTGAAAGATTTATTGACGAATTTAAAGATTTGGAAGGGGACTTCCCTTCCAAACACTAACACCTCTCCTCCTCACCTCTCCTCACCATCTTCCATACACCAACAAGAGTCATCAGTAAAGGTAGGTAATAAATTGCACATCCTTTAGTACTGAAGATTTGGGTGAATTAGGTATAAAATTTACTTTGAAGTTAATTTTTTGGGGAGTCTGGAATGGATTAATTCAATTTACATTATTTCTTATGGGAAAATTCACCTCAGTTTACGAATATTCGGCTTAAGAACTGTCTCTGGGAATGGATTAAATTCATAAACTGAGGTACCAATGTACTTTACTACCTAATGAACTACATGTAACCTACCTTATCTTCTAAATGTCAACCTATGTCTTACTATTTTCAAACAATATTGATTATTTACCAACTTGTATAGCTGCTGATATCCACCATGTATAAACTTAAAGAAAATTGTAGTCTTCTGTTTATTTAGTTAAAATTTCTTCTGTTCCATCCATCGTTTATCATTATTTTTTCCCATTTTTCAGTTCAATTTATGCTTTTGATCTCAATTAGTTTTGTTTGCCTAAGTATTTTCCCCACATCTTGCTCGAAATGCTGTGCGTATTAGTGGCTTTAGGCATAGTATGTACTAGCTCTATTTATTAATCCAACATTCTGTTTGTAACTCATTTTGAATGTACAGTATGTACTTTTACCTGAATAAACATTATTATTATTATTATTATTATTATTATTATTATTATTATTATATTCCACACATTCTCTTATGCTATTTACATATACAAAACCTTGTTCCTAAATGCTAATCCTGGCCTGAATCTCTTCCTTAATAGATATAATAGAACCCAACAAGTATCACGCCAGAAATAAATACCTGTATCACTTTGATATTCCCAGAGTCAGACTAAATCTGTGCAAACACTCCATGCAAATAAAAGGCCCCAGTCTATGGAACTCGCTCCCTAATAAATTAAATAATTATCCAGCCTATGCTTTATTCAAAAGCAAAGCCAAAAAATACCTAATTTCATGCTCTTGGTTTCTTACCTTGTGCTCCACTCACCCACTCACCCAATTTAAGTACTTAAGACTTGCAACTTCACCAGTAAAATCAGTGCGATTGTAGTTATGCTTTGCAAGAATGTAATACTCAAACACCAATGTTGTGTACTCTAGCAACCCAATATATCTTCTCAAATATAAATAAATAAATAATTAAATAAGTAAATTTATATCTGGTAGTTAGACAGCTGTTGTGGGCTACATCCAATGTATATGTTTGTGAAATATACACTAGGTGTGATAGAAAAAAATAGGTTAGAAGTAAGCACTATGTAGATGGTGGCCCACAGGTAAACCAGACAACCGAGAGGTAGAAAGGCAGGGTCCAAGAGCTAACAGCTCAATTATATGAGCACAAATAGGTAAAATGCCCTCGCATACCAACCTCCTCCTCCACCATCTCTTCCTCCTCCTCTACCATCTTTTCCTCCTCCTCCTCTACCATCTTTTCCTCCTTCTCCTCATAGTGTTGCCTGAAATGCTATGCGTGCTAGTGGCTGTGAAAGAATGTAAGAACTCTTTATATATAAATAAAAATAAAACCTCTTAAAAAAACAAGAAACTAAACCATTTTTTCTTTTCATTATAGGGTTACGCCCATTAACGTGGAGGATCAGCTGTTTGACATGTTCAAGGATGAGTCGGATGAAAAAGTTCACATGGGAAAATTTATAGCCGTGAGTATATGTTGTTCTCATGTATATTATACCTATTACGTCCCAATTCATCCGGGGTTCCGGGACGTTGGCGTATGGAAGATGGTGAGGAGGGGGGAGGAGGAGAGGTGTTACTGTTTGGAAGGGGAGTCCCCATCCATTATAACATCAAGCAGTGAGGACTTCTCTGGTGTGCACACTCTGGCACGTTTTCCCTGCATACCACTAGGACCTGCTTGTGGCTCACTGCTTGCTTGTCTTACTAACAATCTGTCTAAAGACACTTGTTTTTCCCTACATTTTAACACTTCTCTGTAGTAAGACATCACATTGTCATTTAAAAGGTCAATGCAACGGCCTGCTGCAGCTTTATCTGGGTGAGTTTTTTCAACAAAACTTTGCAGTTCTTCCTATACTTCACATATTTTCTTAATGAAGAAGGGACATCCTCTACTGCCTCTACTCTCAACTATTTTCTTCGGTTGAACCTTACCACTGGCTTTCTTGGGACCCATGGCGAGATATAATAACAACTTTTATGCTCAAATGGCCAAAAATCTGCCAAAAAACTGTAAATCCTCATGAAGAATTCGGGTGGGATAGTCACTGGGCGTGAGGCACTGGCAAACTGAGCAGCGATTGCCGTGCCACCACGCGCTCGGTCAACCCATACGCGTATCAACAAACTCGTAACCTGAGGCAATCCTTGTATCCCGATACAAATTTTCCGAACAAATCCTGCTGGTAACCCGAAAAACTCGTAACCAGGGGTGCTCGTAAGCCGAGGGACCACTGTGGTTTGGATTACAGCCTACCAACAAAGATCAATTAGACACTGTTGATATGAGGAATTATGTTGGATCAATTTCTAATGCATAACTACTGCACTGCACCACCCGAGAAAACATGGGGTATGGGCAGTGCGCCACCTAACTCGTAAGCAATGTTAGTTTATCGTAAGATTCAAAACATGCGAGCGCTAGGTCGGGTACGAGATGGATGCCCGAGACCTCCAGTGAGTGGCAGCCATCTTGAAAAAAATTCCCCGCATGCCCCAGGGCCACGTGTTGGCTCAGTTCTGAGTGAGCAACCATGGCTGGCACACACACCTCTGACTCCCAAATCCCCTGTCAGACGCGGTGTCGAAAGATCGCTCTCAATAAAGATCGATAAAGACCCAGCACAAGTGTTGGATACAAGTGATACAGCATGGATGAGGACGATACAGCGAACGTATCCAGTACAGGGTGAGCGCCAGGCGCTCCCAGGCCATCACCCTCATCATTATCATCACCACCTGTGTTATCTCAATTTTTGAAGTAATACTATAGATGAATCGTTTTCTGGATTAAGTGATGCTTAACCCAGTGCCAGAGCCGGGCGCGATATTGGCGCCAGGGTCGGGCACAGTATCTGCACCACAGCCGGGTGGGATATTGGCGCCAGGGTCGGGTAAAGAGAAACACACTAAACAAGGACCCAAAACCTGCCGATATTATAAGTGGGGTATCTGTAAACATGAGATATTGGGAAGAACAAATAGAATATGTAAATATGATCATCCCAGAAGTGCAGATACTTTCTTAGTACAGGTAAATGTGCCAAAAGCTGTAATTTTTTTCACCGAGAACTATGTTGCAAGAACTCCTTAAATAAGAATGAATGTTTCAACACAGAATGTCCAGCTTTTCATATAAGAGGTACCAGGTGAATAAAACCGACAGACCACCTTGATGAAATCAGCCACAACACTATTTACCAGGATGATTTTTTTTTAGCAAGAGGAGAAGAATGGTTAAAAATGTCCAAATACTACCACCAACTCAGTCAAATGCTAAAGAGAACACAAACACAGTGCCCTCCCTACTAGAGCCTTAGATATTAACATTAAGTAAAGCATCCAGCAATTCCACAAACATGGTAACATTATTATTATTTGCCAACATTCAGGGTATAAAAACACGCAAATCGAACAAAGTTCACTTTATAGCTGGCCTCCTACATGAGGCAAATACAGTGTTTGTAACCCTAATGGAAACCCATACAAAGGATTATTCTGATGTTGAAATATGGATTTCGGAGTACAGTGATATCTTGGTTTTTTAATTTAATCTATTCCCAGAGATGGGTCATAAGCTGAAAATTCGTAAGCCAAAAATTCGGAGGGAGGGATGCCGGGTAGCCTCCAGGTCTCACCCAGAAAATGGTGTTTTATTACACTCAATGCTGGTTTTCTGTGGAGAGCCCCCTTGGCTCCCTGGAACTACCTAACCAAACATAAAAGAAAAGAGGGACTTACCCGGAAGGCGGCCACCACTCGCTCCTCAACTCAAAGTCGACACAAATGGCTGCAACCAGCAACCCAAGGCTACACACACCTGAGAAGGGTCACGAACATGAACGAGGTACAGTGCGGCCAGGACCTTGTTCGACCTATATTATCAAAAACAGCCGCCAAAGCCATTAACTTACGAACGTCGTTGGCACGGTGATAGACCGCAGGCTGGCTGGACTGTATAAGGTACCCAGGAGTTAGCTAGCTTGTTGTGGGGTTGCATCCTGGGTGCTCTATAATTTGACATCTTGGGGTGGGGGTCCTTGATATAACCCTAACGTGTATAAACACACACTGGCTGCCTCTACCCCCTGTCACAATGAATTATGAATTATAAGATTTCCTTTCTGTAAATACTAAAGGTGTATATAAGCTCACATAGATACATATTTGTGTCATCAGCATTGTATGTAAACACAGAAATTGGTCTGTACACTCACTTATTATTTTTGTTTATTCCTTTTTCAGGCATTAACGGAAGCAGGACTAAGAAAATCTGACCCACGCCTGGCTGAGCTGAGAAACAATCTACTAGAGGTCCATGCATCTCTAGATAACCCTAAAGACTCATCTGCAAGTACCCTCTCTGTTGACAAGGCAACATTTAAGAGGTACTGGTGTGGAATACCTTCTTGCATTGTTAAATGAGTATATTATACTGTATCATAATTATGTATTGGTAAAAGGAGGCAAACATAATTTTCTGTGGGGAGCCCCGGAGGTTCCCTGGAGCTTATCGAGCTAATGTATGTTATATTAGATCGGGACATTAGCTATGGAGTTCAGACCTACCAGGGACCAGCGCCAGAACCTGGCCCCTTCAGTGAGGTTTCAGGGAGCAATGGCCCTGGAAAACCCCCTTGTGGTTCAGGGTTTTCCTTATCTGCCATCGACCGGGGTTAGGCACCCAGAAAGGTAGGCATAGCAAAACAAACTCCACATGGTAAGAAACTAAAACAAAAAACCGAACAGAGAGGTAGAAACTCCCTAAAATCCCAAGGAAACAAGCAAACAAGCAAACATCACACTTTATTGCCGCGTCGATTGTCCGCGCAGCCCTAACCGCCCCGAGAGGGGGAGGAGGGGCCCGGATCTCACTGCGCCGGGTGCCTAGCACCAGTTCGTAAGCTAATGTCAACCAGGACAGACGCTTCTCTGGCCTCAGTTTCCTAGGCAGTGTTTGCCTTTTGTGGCGTTCACTGTCATGTGTTGTGTTGTGCGGTGCATCAGTATCGGGGCTGCATGTGCTTAGGGGCTTCTTTCCCTAAGCACCATGTGAGTACTACCCCTACGTGACAGGGTTATCTTCCCTGGGGCGTTCGGGAACCATTCCCGTAGAGGTTCTTGCTGCTCGGCATTTGCCTCGCCCTTGGGGCCGGCTGGGGCTTGGGGCCCTTATTTGGCCCTGGGTAGAGACTGGTATTGTGCTGGTTAGGGCGTCAAGGTGTTGTGCGGCCTGCCACCTATGCTGCAACCGGTTCCTGTTGCCTCTGGGGATGGTGTACTTTTGTGGGGGTTTTCTTTTGTTTTTCTTTTAATTTGCCTGGTGGGAGTCTGCCTAGTGTGGCTATAGTTCCACTGGTAGTGTTTGGTGGCCCTCTGCTAGGCCCCTGTGATTGTACACGTCGCAGGGGTTTTCAGTGTTGCATCCCCTTGTTAGCTTAGGTGTTTAACCGGTCTTGTGAGTCAAAAAGCAACAAGGAGTAACTGCCAAACACCAGCGAGCCACTCACTGCCACTCCCTCCCTCAACACCACCTCACTCACCCTCATTCTCTTCCCACAATACTGTTTTTGCATTTATTCACTATACAAAGATGTTATATATATGTATTTACATGTTTTGTTCACCATAACTGTACATCTAAGCTTGTATGGTGAGTAAAGGCCATAAGACGTAGCTACTCACACAGTCAGCTGATCGGCGGCCGCCCTCAAGGCCAGACGCACTATTTCTCCTCCATCAATATTGTTTGTGGTGTTATTACGCTATATACACACATTATATATAAGTATCTACCTGTTTTATTCACTATACCTGAATAAATAAGCTGGTATGGTGCCCAAAGATCATAGTGGCCATCAGTAAACACCATGCCAAGTCGTGCAGACGACGCTCCTCCCTCACCAAAATGGCGGCTCCCAACCTACTCCTCTCGCTGTTATCTCACACTATACACACGTTATATATAAGTATCTACATTTGTGTTCACCATATCGAACCACTAAACTGGAATGGTGAGTGCAGTCAATAAATGGTGGCCACACACAGTCAGAAGATGACGCCACAACCCTCCCTCCACAGCCTTACTCCTCCCTCCATGGAGCATAGCGCTAAATATCACCACAATCCTGCTATTATCAGAATCCTGGTCAGTTTTATCACAGTCAGGGGGCTTCAGTAATACTATCACTGCTAAATAATAGCAGTATCATATATATTATGGTATTTGTAGGCGATGCTGTGGTCACAAGCTGAACAGCGGTGCTGTGAGCTCGTGCTGCGTGCACCAGCCTTGGTGGCTTGCTCAATACTGACACTGTAACACCCAAGAATGTTGGCCTGGATTTTTTTTCTAGGTGGCATCTGGCAACTATCGGTCGTGGCTGTACTATAGCTGCCCCTATCCCAGGCGGGGTGTTTAAATTATAGCGCTAGACACGAAATCATATATAAATGATGTGCGCGGTTTCGGTTTTGTCACTGATATCATTTATATATGATATGCGCGGTTTGAGGGTTAAATCTTGCGTAGTACTCCAACACATCATAAAACGTGATGCGCAGTTGACTGGAACAACGTCCAACACGTCATATGACGTGATGCGCACTTTAAGGGTTAAGGACCTGGCCAAAACACTATGCGTGGCAGTGTTTTGCAAGAATGTAAAGCTCGAACACCAGTGTTATGTATCTGGTTCCTCTTCCTCTTTGTCTATCATGGTATCTACTTTTCATGAACTTGTTTCGTCTTATTGAAGAACTCTTTCCACTTGTGTTGATATAGTCGGTTGGCTTTTTTTGTTTGGTGTATATATAATATGTGTACAGAATTAAACAGTAGAGTACAGTATATGTATGATAGTAAAAAAGGCATGAACAGTAGGCCTTATTAGCCCTTGCACTGTGCACTTATTTCATCAGACAACTTTGTGGTGCAGTTGTTAATGAATTGTTAACATTAAGTGAAAACTTTAAATAACTAGAAAAATGTCAAAGTATTGCCAAACACAATAGTTGTCATTTCAAATCACAAAGAGTCTAAAAAACATTCAAATATTGCCAATTTCGAAAGGATTTTGCCTCACCTGTCGAGTGTCTTAATAGGCGCTATGCTCAGTGCAGTGGTTAATATGTGCAAATGACCCATTCTTTTAAATTATTTTCCCTATTTTTCAGCATATAGAATATCATTACAGAAGCTTGTTTCCTCTCATAATGTAAGAATAATATATTTTCCTCTTTATTTGCAAATGTCAGTTTCTATTATACTGTATGATCAATACAGTATTAATCTTATAATACAATAGTTTGGCATTCAAATTGTTTTCCAATTCATATTAATTCTAACCATGCTCAAACTGACACTAGAAATTAGTTTGCACGTTTGAAGTTGATGTTCTATTGGACCTCGGAATAACTCTTCCACTCTCACCTATACCTAGTGATAATTAGTATTATAATATTGATACTCTATATCAATTGTATAAAAATTTATAATATTTTAACACTATAATATATTAGTATTTTATAATATTTTAATATTTATACGTAAATACTGTATTTAGTATTATATTATTTATATATTTGTACATGTATCATTTATTTGTTTATAAACTATCCAACTTTGCTTGATTTTAATTGAAAATAATTTTATATCCTCCTGCATATAACAAAATAATGCAGACTACTAAAGACCTTATTTATTTTAAATATTTGTGTATTAATTAATTAGAATTTAATTTCTTTTGCTTTATGAGTTGATATTCAGCTGCAGATATTTAACCAAGTTATCTCTTTCAAAATATGCTAAATTGATTTGAAATTTTAAAAATAGGTAAGAAATACTAAAAGCATTGCAGCTCAGGCTTCAGACATTAAGTTAGTTTTCAGTGACTCTTAATAAATAGTGGTTTTTAGTTTCTGCAATATTTCCCAAGACTATGCAGTATAAGAAAGATGACAGTAAATAAGTCAATGTGGAGATGACATTTTGTCCTGGTTCAGTAGTAGTGATGAGTTATATTGTAATGACCAGGGAACGGCAGTCACGCTCCCAGAGTCCATCAACGAATGGATCGCCACGCCGCACTCCATCCATCACTTCTCCTACATCCAGAAGGCTCGACAGACAACAGTTCAAGAAGTATGCACTAACTTGCATACTTGGCAAATGTACTTTACCATGATACATTACTGCTTTCTTTCATATAATTGCATGAACCTCAAATATGAGAACACACACCAACATACAGTATTTGAGAAATTATTCTATCTTGACATGCTATTTGAATTCAAAGATTAGATTGAAATACTCTGTAATTAACAAACTATGTACAGTACTCCATTTCACTCTGATATATTATTTATGTAACTATTAAAATAAATAAATGATCCTAATACTGCACATGTATAGTAAGGATTATCTCATACATTTTATAGCATACTGTACTTACAAAGTTTTAATGAGACTGCACCTTCCACTTTGTTCTTGCAGCTTCTTGTAACATATACTGCGTCTTTTAACTCCTGATATGTTCTTTGTCTTTATCTAATGTTTATTAACCTGCTTTGTTCATTGCTTGCTTCTTTGATTCATAGTGTAAGAAGAATTTGGCATTCATGGCCAGCTACAATATTATTATTCTGAACCTTATTCATAACTTGTAAATTGAAGGCATGCGTATTGTACATTACTATACAGCACTGTGTATGTGAAATATTTGCAAGCTTCTCACTCTTTTATTATTCTATCCTCATTACAATCTGACAAATATTTTGGTTGCAATTCTGGTTTTAGTTTACCACAGAAATATAGCCACGGGTACAATATTCCAAGATAAAATATAATTAGGACTTTATGATTTTTGACTTGTGTTCCAAGCCCATATCTGCTTTGGAAAAAAAATTGACACATTGCAACAAAAATCATCTCGTAGAAGTAAGTCATCTCTCATACCAGGAAACGTTGAGGTCCTCGTTACTAACAGCACTACAAACTAGACATGACAGGGCTGATCTTATTGAGGGTTTTCAAACATTGAACAAATTGGAAGATGTTAGTCTAGTCCACTTTAATTAATAGGTGCAATGTAACTCTCACAAGGGACAAGAGCTTCAAGATCAACAAGCCACACTGTAGGACAGAAAACAGGAAATGCTTTCCACTCATAGGGTAATAAACCCATTAGAATCACCTACCTACTCATAAATGCCAACACAATTTTTCAGTTTAAAATTCAACTGGAAAAAATGTCAGGAATAATTGACATTTGACAAGCTACTGACTTCCTGTTCCCAATGATACTACTAGATATGGTGGCCCTTAGATAAATTCAGGTAAAAAATGGCAAAATAGTGAACCCCAGCTATAATGAAGATTCAAGAACAAATAATTCTGTTCATATGGGTTTCTACTGTTCAGAGCAGTACAATGGGACCTCGACTTACGATGCTAATCCATTCCCAGAGACGGATCATAAGTCGAAATATCGTAAGTCGAGGCGATTTTTCCCATAAGAAATAAAAAGGAATTGAATTAATTCGTTCCCCACCCTCCAAAATATTAACATACAAATACATTTTATACTGAATACAATGTTTTTTTCTAACTACAATACAGTACCAAAGTTTCTCTTACCTTTATGGAGGGCTCTTGATGGTGTATGGAAGATGGTGATGAGGGGGGAGGAGAGTTGTTACTCGAGCCTGGTTTTTCAAACCAGGCTAGGTTTGAACCTGGGTGGGCCTTGTTTGGGACTCTCGAACCACTTCTGTGCATCTCTTTCCCCCCCCCCCCCCCCCTGCGACATTGCTGCAGCAGAAGTCCCGCATTTGGCTGTTTTTAAGGGAGTCCCTGGGTCACTCAGCAGTTGCTCGAGTGGTTATGTAGGTGTCTGGACTTCGCTGTGCTGGTTTACCCGCTGGGTCGGGTCTGGCTTCAGTGTCTGT
Organism: Procambarus clarkii; assembly: GCF_040958095.1. Classification (NCBI taxonomy): domain Eukaryota; kingdom Metazoa; phylum Arthropoda; class Malacostraca; order Decapoda; family Cambaridae; genus Procambarus; species Procambarus clarkii. The sequence continues at coordinate 17,476,765 of NC_091205.1, forward strand.
TCTGGTTACTTCTGGAATGTTCCTTCTGTCTCTCTCATGACTGCTGGGTTCGACCCCATGGGCCTTGCATGCGTTGCCAGCTTTCTTTTTGAGTTTTTCGGGTTAAGTGCTTTGGCACCTCCCAGATCCCTCACTCATTCATTGTGTTCATGGATGCCTTATCTCTCAGCTGGGGCTTTGTGACCAGTGCTTACCAGGCCAACCAGGGGCGGTGCGCTCTGTCCTTCCATTGGGGTCACAGCGCAGTGCGGGGAATTTGCAGGGGAGGGGGGGGGGGTTTGGCTTTCACTGCGGGAGGATCGGATCACTCATGGCTCTTTGATCCGGTTGTGTGTAGTGCTTCTGTGTCCCCCAGGTGACAGGCTAGAGTTGCTGCTTGTCTGTTTTGTCTTGATTTGTGTTCTTGGCCAGGAACACAAATCAAGGGTGTGTTGGCCTGGTGTATATCCTAACCCTGTGGTGTATGTTTGCTGTTTCTTCCACACCTAATGGGGTTTTGTTCCCGGGTTGTGGTCTTGGTTTCTGGGCCTGCCCATGACTTTTTGCATCTGTTTGGCTTCGGCGTCTGTTCTGGTTCTTTTGGGGCTGTCCCTTTTGCTGCTCTCGCGATCGCTGGGTTTGTCCTCCAGGTGCCTTGCATCGGTTGCGGCATCTCCAGCTTCCTCTTGGTTTTTTTGGGGGGTTCGGTGCCTTGGTGCCTTCCGGAACCCTCGCTCAGCTTGTTCACAGATGCCTTGTCTCTCGGCTGGAACTTTCTGCCCAAGGCTTTCCCAGCTGGCCAGGAGGGGTGGGCTCCGTCAAGCTCACAGCACAGTGCGGGTGTTTGCAGTGGTGTGGCTTTCACTGCGACGGGTTCGGCTAGCTCGAGGCTCTGTGATCCGGCTCCATTTGGACTGTGCCCAGGTAGTTCTTTGCCTGGACCGGGAGGCATTTTTTCCACCTCTGGCCTGCTCATATGCCACCTGAGCTGTCCTGGCCCTTGGACTGGCTGCTCTCCTTTCTCTCTTCTCCTTGGTTTGTGGTGGTCCATTCAGTCCAAGACTGCTTTCTGAAGGCATTGTTTTTGTTGGCTTTGGCTTCTGGGGGTTGGGTTGGGGATCTTCATGCTCTCCTCTGGCACAGGGGCTTTTGCTCTTTTGGTCTTGATGAATATTTTGTTCGTTTGCAGCTGTCTCCTTTTTTTATAGCGAAGAATGAGATGGTGGGCTTCCGGAGGGGTCCATGGGTTATTGATGCTCGTTTCATCAGGCAGAGGGTTCGTCAGACCTGCGCGCCTTGGGCTCTGTGTCTGGGGATGCACTGTGGGTTGACCCAGTACCCCTCTTTCCCTGTTTCAGGGCTCAGGTCTCTCAGGTCGTTTGCAAGGTTAAGTCTAGCCAGCCTGTGGTCTACCCTCACGCCCATGATGTTCGGTAGTTTGCGGCTCTTGCTGCTGAGTTGGGAACATGTCTTGGTCTGACATTCGGGTGCGGGGGTTTTGGAGGTCGAACAGGGTTCTGGCTGTCCATTATCTTGTTAATGTGCCAGGCCCTCAGTGGTCTAATGTTGATTTGGGTCGGCGGTTGCAGCCAGGTGTCTCGGCTTCGTCATGAGTCATGCAGTGCGGCCGCCTCCCTGGTGAGTTCCTCTTTTACTGCTATTTGGGTAGCTAGCTCCAGGGAGCTGACATGGCTCCTCGCAGATAACCAGTGTTGAATGGAATGAAACGCCATTTTCTGGGTGGGTCCCAGAGGCTCCCTGGCTCCTTCCCTCCCTCCGGTTGGAGGTTTTTGTTTCCGTTTGTCAGTCTCTGAACTGGAGGTCTGGTGAACGGCTCAGTGGGGGAAGGGGGGGGGCACAAACGAGTGACACGCAGTGTTATGACATTTTGCTTATCTTGTTTTCCTTGGGGGGGGGGGGGAGTTCCTAGGCTCTGTTCGGTCTCAGATTGCAATTTTCTACCAGTTGGGGTCTGTTTTGGGGCACCTATCTTTCTGGATGCCCAACCCCAGTCAATGGCAGACATGAATATACTCTCAAAAAGTGGAGTTTTCATAAGCCATTGCTCCTTTCGCCTCTGAGGGAACCAGGCTCTGACTCATGGTTCCCAGTAGGTATACAGACTCCATATGACTGAAGCCCTGGACTAATATAGCTAATATCAGCCAATAGCTCCAGGGAGCCTCTGGGACTCGCCCAAAAAATGGCATTTCATCACATTCAATGCTGGTTTTTTTTTCCCCTTTTTCAATTTAATTTATGCTTTTGATCTCAATTAGTTTTAAGTTTTAGTCCAAGTGTTTTTCCCACACCTTGCCCAAGATGCTGTGTGTATTAGCGGCTTTAGGCATAGTATGTACAGGGGTACCTCGGTTTAAGAATTTAATCCGCTCCTGGAGACGGTTCATAACCCGAAAATTCGTAAACCGAAGCTAATTTCCCCACAAGAAATAATGGGAAATTAATTAATCCGTTCCTGACTTCCCCAAAACTTCACTTCCAAGTAAATTTTATACCTAATTCACCCAAATCTACACTACAAAAGTATGTTCAAGTTATTACTTACCCTTGCTGATGACTCCTGTTGGCGTATGGAAGATGGTGAGGAGGGGAAAGGAGGAGAGGTGTTACTGTTTGGAAGGGGAGTCCCCTTCCATTATAACATAAGGCAGTAAAGCTTTTTCTGCAGTGCAATCTCTGGCACATTTTGCCTGCCAACTAGGTTCTGGTTGTGGCTCGCTGCTTGATTTTTTCACAACGAAACGATCCATTGAAGATTGTTTTTCCCCTTATTCGCAACATTTGTCTGTAGTGAGGCATCACATTGTCATTGAAAAGATTAATGCAACGGCCTACTACAGCTTTCTCTGGGTGAGTTGTTTCAATAAAAGTTTGCATTTCTTCCCACATCTGACACCACTTCCTAATTGTTGAGGAAGGGGACTTTTGCTTCTGCCTCATCCTCTTCTGAAGAAATATCCACAGCTGCTTCTTGTTACTGCTCCTTTTCAAAGGCTTGGAGTTCTTTGGTGGTCTGTTCTTCGTTGTGTTCTTCCACCAACCCCTCCACATCAACACCATCCAATTCCAAGCCCATCATCCAGCCCAGAGTAACAATTTCCTCAACAATAGGCACTTCATTTACAGGCTCAAATCCCTCAAAGTCTAGTTCTGTCACATATACAGGCCACAATTTTCTCCAGCCAGAGATAAAGGTTCTTTGAGTCACTTCTTGCCAGGCTTTGTCAACGAGTTTTAAAGCACTACAAATGTTAAAATGGTGTTTCCAAATCTCTTTGAGGGTGAGGTTTGTGACTTCAGTCACTTCAAAACATTTCCGGAAAAGTGCCATTTCATAAAGTTTCTTAAAATTCGCTATGATTTTCTGGTCCATCAGCTGAATTAGAGGAGTGGTGTTGGGAGGAAGGAACTTTATTGTGAGAATTATATCTGTTCAACAATGCATCCTCCAAGTCTGGAGGATGAGCAGGAACATTGTCGAAGAGAAGCAGGGTCTTGAGTGGCAAACTTTTCTCCTGCAGATATTTTTGTATGGCAGGGCACGCCACATCATTCACCCACTCCAAAAAAAATCCTAGTCATCCATGCCTTATTATTAGCCCTCCACATCACACACATTTGGTTTTTCTGCACACCATACTTTTTGAAAACCCTTGGATTTTCAGAATGATACACAAGCAAGGGTTATGTTTTTTCAAATTCAAATTCAAGGCAATTTTCAAATTGTCACTCACATTTCCACACAGCACAAGCGTAAACCTATCTTTCATAGGGTTGTGTCCGGGCAATGATTTCTCCTCCTTGGTAATGTATGTCCTCTTAGGCAATCTTTTCCATAACAGTCCTGTCTCATCACACTTAAACACTTGTTATGGTAGGTATCCCTCAGCCTCTACAAACTCTTTAAATTCTTCAATAAATCTTTCAGCCGCTGGTTTGTCTGAGCTGGCAGCTCAGACAAATATATATATATATATATATATAATGTCGTACCTAGTAGCCAGAATGCACTTCTCGGCCTACTATGCAAGGCCCGATTTGCCTAATAAGCCAAGTTTTCCTGAATTAATATATTTTCTCTAATTTTTTTCTTATGAAATGATAAAGCTACCCATTTCATTATGTATGAGGTCAATTTTTTTTTATTGGAGTTAAAATTAACGTATATATATGACTGAACCTAACCAACCCTACCTAACCTAACCTAACCTAACCTAACCTAACCTATCTTTATAGGTTAGGTTAGGTTAGGTTAGGTACCCGAAAAAGTTAGGTTAGGTTAGGTAGTTGAAAAACAATTAATTCATGAAAACTTGGCTTATTAGGCAAATCGGGCCTTGCATAGTAGGCAGAGAAGTGCGTTCTGGCTACTAGGTACGACATATATATATATATATATATATATATATATATATATATATATATATATATATATATATATATATATATATATATATATATATATATATATATATATATATAAATAATAGGGGTACCACCTCTGGTGCAATTGCAGGGACCCCACATCCTCAAAGAAGAAAACAAAGAGCATTTAGAGAATGCTCTGAACACGCATTTATGTTCCTCATATATATATATATATATATATATATATATATATATATATATATATATATATATATATATATATATATATATATATATATATATATATATATATAATATATATATTATATATATATATATATATATATATATATATATATATATATATATATATATATATATATATATATATATATATATATATATATATATATGTCGTACCTAGTAGCCAGAACTCACTTCTCAGCCTACTATTCAAGGCCCGATTTGCCTAATAAGCCAAGTTTTCCTGAATTAATATATTTACTATAATTTTTTTCTTATGAAATGATAAAGCAACCCTTTTCTCTATGTATGAGGTCAATTTTTTTTTATTGGAGTTAAAATTAACGTAGATATATGACCGAATCTAACCAACCCTACCTAACCTAACCTAACCTATATTTATAGGTAAGGTTAGGTTAGGTAGCCAAAAAAAGCTAGGTTAGGTTAGGTTAGGTAGGTTAGGTACACGAAAAAACATTAATTCATGAAAACTTGGCTTATTAGGCAAATCGGGCCTTGAATAGTAGGCTGAGAAGTGCGTTCTGGCTATTAGGTACGACATATATATATATATATATATATATATATATATATATATATATATATATATATATATATATATATATATATATATATATATATATATATATAAAATATAGCATAATAAATGAACAGTGGAGGATTCATAGATAAGTAATATACTTTAAGCTACTAACTTGAGAACATTTAGGGCATAACTCAAAAGAAAAAACAAGCCATTAAGCTTGTTAATAAAAATATAGTGACTCTTATTTACTGGACTCCTACTGAAACAGAAATCAGTGCACCAGAAGGCTGGAACAGACTGATAAAGACTGGTACAAATCTATCTGCTCAAGCTGAAGTCCATTGTATATAATATCTGTCCAAGAATTTCATTTTTTTGTAAAGAACTATGTTTCTCAATATCTTAAATTTCTTTCAGAGTGATTCAGGACAATATTTTGCTAATATCTCGGGCCCTTAGACATCATTTCGTTATTCCTGAGTGGCATGATTTCACTTCGTACATTGAAGAATTCTATTGGTCTGCCAAGAGCCTCACACTTGGAAAGGTTAGTTAATAAAGAAAGAAGCTCAACACTTCGTTATTGTTTTTTGGAAGTCTCGTTGTTTTTGTTTCTTGTGGAAGTGGTTTGGGCATGTGAGTGATTCTCCCCTGCTATTTTATCACAAATACCATTGTTATCTCTGCAATAATTACTATAGATATGCTCTAAACTTGTACATTTAATTTACCTGATTACAGCTGTAGATCATATGGTATTAATCTGGTGCTGGGAATGATGTGCAGATTCTCAGTCAGTCAGATTAAGCACCATTAGTCTGGCCAGTAACTGTGGGTGACAACATACACATTTTCTTCATCCTGACCAGAATGACCTTGACAAGTCAATTAATTTAAGACTTCCTCTGTCAAATGGGTTATTGTATACCAATCCTCATATTTTCCATATTGATAATTGTGACCTATCAAATTCAAAAGCCCTTAATAAATTATGCAGTGCTTCAAAGGAGCCTTTATATATTTCTTTTGTGTGGCCATATTAACTGCAACTACATGTACCATCCTACTTATAAAGGTTTGTTGAAGATTCAAAGTCTACTCAACAGATTTGAAGTGTAACTTGTAATATAAAAAAAAATAATGAAAAATACTTTATCTTGAAATGATGTAAAACCTAAAATTTATGTAAATAAGATGATTGATATTCAAAATTAAATTACTTCTGTTTTTAACTTTTTATAGATAAATTGTTTGAGATGTGGACAAAATTGTTGCATTTCATATAGAGAGAGCTGTTTTTTCATTAAATCTTGCATTTAATGAAAAAGCCAGCATTTAAAAGTCAGCATTGCATTTAATTAAAAGCCATTTAATAAATATGATGAAATGCCAATTTCTGGGTAAGCCCCGGTGGCTCTCTGAAGTTACCATCTCTGATGTAGGTGCCCCAACTACTAGGTGCCATCAGTTACTCTGGCCTACCGGGGACTCGGAGCCAAGGGCCAGAACCTGGTCACCTCACAGAGGTGCAGAGAGCTGTTACATTTATATAGTAAGTTACAGTATTCATTTATAACTTATTATATAAAGAGAAGCACCCACATCATCAAGATAAAATAAACCACAGCTGGCTCCTCCTGATACCCGCAGACTTAAAAATGGCCTTAGAACTTGCCAAACTACGTAAACAAATGACCAAAAATGTTATAACCCAGCATCTGCTCATTTGCCCCATTCTTTCCCTTGCTCAGAGGGAGGAGGGGGCAGGCCATGGATCACTGACTGCACTGCCATCAGTTCGACAAAAAAAGCCTGACACCCCGAGGAAGGGAGGGTGTCAGGGAGCCACTGGGGATGACAGAAAAATTGTCGTTTCATTACATTCAATGCTGGTTTTCTGGAGGTAGACCCTTGTGGATCTCTGAAGCTAGCTACCCAAGGTGAAGAAGAAAAGGGTATCTTTCAGAGAGGAGGGAGCACCGCAGGTATCGACACAAGGGTAAACTGCAGGTTGGCTAGACTCAATGACACTGCAGACGACCTAAGAAATAAGAGTCTTGGAACAGGGAACCAAGGAAAAGGGATCAACTCTCAAAGCGTTCACCGTCGCAGAAGAAGTTTGCATGAAGGTAGTAATGTAGAGCTGCCACCAGACACAAAACATGATGCACTCCCTGCTGAACCAACTAAGTATTAACAACCAGTGGATCCCTTCAAAAATCAACTAACTCATTTTTTCCAGAAAAGGAGGAAACGGCTGGAGATGAACAAACCTACCCACAGAACAAAACCCCGACATCGAAGGAGAGCAAGAAGCTTCTTCAACATGGCAACCGAAAGCCAAAGAAACCAAGTAAAGAGCCTTAAGAAAGCAATCCCAGACCAAAGGTAACACAGTAAACTAAGTGGAGGACAGAAAATGAAGCACCTATAAAAAAAAGGACAGCTCTGGTGGTGTATGAGCAGGCTGGAGGTGAAACAAGTTCTGAAACATATGCAAGATATGTAATACGCAATATGTAAGATATAAGATAAGGCCAAGGAAATATCGACTCTAAACGCAAGCTGCAGCAGCCGTGTCAGTGCTGCACAAACAATTTCTAACAGGAATCAACCAAATTGACAAAGAGGATTTCATGAAACCAGGAACTTCACAAACAAGAGGACATATTCTCCAGGAATAAGGAAGAGATATTTGACATTCGCAGGCAATGAGTCACAAAAACGTGGCTAAAGTATGATGACCAGACCACACACTAGAAGGTGAAGGGACGACGACATTTCGGTCCGTCCTTGACCATTCTCAAGTCGATTGGTCCAGGACGGATTGAATCGATCCAAGAATGGTCCAGGACGGACCGAAACGTCGTCGTCCCTTCGCCTTCTAGTGTGTGATCTGGTCATCATATTTGACATTCAGTACCTTCCTCCCTTGGGTAAAAGTGACCATGTCTTTTGGGGAATAAAGTATGCAATTCATTATAATCTGGAAGAAAAAGAGGAAGTTGAAGCAGTTGAAAAACCTGATTTCAGATGAGGACATTATAGGGAACATAGAAATTTCTTTAAGGAATTTGACAGCAAGGAAGTAAATGAGATATATGTAAGGTTTTGTGAAATATATGATAAAGGCACAAAAAATTTATACCAAAGCAGAGATGCGGAACTAGGAAATAGGATTGGTTATGTAGGTTAGCCTAACCCCAGTCGATGGCAGATAAGGAAAACTGCAACCACAAGGGGTTTTTCCAGGAGCATTGCTTCCTGAAAACTCTCTGAAGGGGCCAGGTTCTGGCGCTGGTCCCTGGTAGGTCTGAACTCCATAGCTAATGTCCCAGTCTAATATAACATACATTAGCCCGATAAGCTCCAGGGAGCCACCAGGGCTCACCCAGAAAATGGCGTTTCATTAAATTCAACGCTGGTTTTTTGGATTCTGAACATAAAAGTTCTTATTATATACTATGCCACCGGGTCCCAAGAAAGTCAGTGGTAAAGTTCAACCTAGGAAAATAATTGTGAGGATGATGATAGAGGACTAAAACACTTCATTACATTGCCAACTAACCAACTACTGTAACCAAAACTATATTAAATAAATATAAAAACTAATTTCTTTGTTTAATCAACCAAATACATACATACATACACACATACACTTAAACTTACATGACACAATATAAGCATATCATAGAAGTATTATATATTTTAATTGTACAACTATTTATTTTCATTGTATAATAACTGGTATGAATTATAGTACAGTCTGTATCACATCAAAACATATTACTGACAAGTCTTGTATGTATGTTGTATTGCAGGTTGCCGCATACATTCCCCAACTGGCAAGATTTAGTCCAGAACAATGGGGTGTGTCCGTGTGTTCTGTAGATGGTCAACGATATGACATTGGTGACACAAATATTAATTTCACTATGCAGTCTTGCAGGTTTGTTAGCATTATACAGTATTAAGGTATAACATTTTATCATCTTATACTTATTTTTGTTATAATTTTAACTGTATTCTGTAATAATAATAATAATAATAATAATAATAATATATTAATTATTCAAGTTATAATAATAATAATGAATAATAATATAATATAATAATAATAATAATAATTTATTATTCACGTTGATGATACATCAACGTAATTACCTAAGTGTAGTTACAGGATGAGAGCTACGCTCGTGATGTCCCGTCTCCCCAGCACTCTGTCATATAACGCTTTGAAATTGACCAAATTTCAAAATTGATCAAATTGACCAAATGGACAGTTTTGACCTCCACCACCTTCTCGCCTAACTTGTTCCAACCGTCTACCCCTCTGACTGGAAAGACTTGCTGTTAGGACATGAAATAAATGAGATGTATGTCAAGTTTTGTGACATATATGATAAAGGCACAAAAAAATTTATACCAAAGCAGAGATGCAGAACTAGGAAACAGGATTGGTTCAACAGAAATTGCGAGAGGGCCAGAGACCAAAAGACACAAAAATGGAATCAATACAGGAAGAGGCCAAACCCCCAAACATACCAGCGATACAAAGATGCGAGAAACAACTACACGGCAGTGAGGAGAAAGGCAGAAAGAAATTTTTAAAAAGGGATTGCACACAAATGTAAAACAGAACCAGGTTTATTCTATAAATTCATAAACAACAAATTGCAGGTAAAGGATAATATTCAGAGGTTAAAAATGGGAAATAGATTCACGGAAAATGAAAAGGAAATGTGTGAAACACTAAACGAAAAGTTCCAAAGTGTGTTTGTACAAAATGAAATCTTCAGGGAACCAGACACAATAAGAACTCCAGAGAACAACATAGAGCACATAGAGGTATCTGGAGACGAAGTGGAAAAAATGCTCAAAGTGGTAATCAAGAACAAAAGCAGTTGGTCCAGATGGAGTTTCACCATGGGTTCTGAGAGAATGTGCACCTGAGCTCAGCATTCCACTTCAACTGATTTTTCAGGCATCCCTGTTTACAGGAGTTGTAACTGATGTGTGGAAAAAGGCTAAGATAGTTCCAATCTACAAAAGTGGAAGCAGGGAAGACCCCCTTAATTATAGACCTGTATCATTGACAAGTGTAATAGTCAAAATATAGGAAAAAATAATTAAATCTAAATGGATAGAACACCTGGAGGAAAACGATATAATATTAGAGAGACAGTATGGTCTTCGATCTAGAAGATCCTGTGTAACAAACTTACTCAGTTTTTATGATCGAGCCACAGAGAATTTACAGGAAAGAGATGGTTGGATTGACTGCATCTATTTGGACCTAAAAAAGGCTTTCGACAGAGTTTCCCATAAGAGGTTGTTCTGGAAACTAGAACATATTGGAGGGGTGACAGGTAAGCTTCTAACATGGATGAAAAATTTCCTAACTGACAGAAAAATGAGGGCCGTAATCAGAGGCAAGATATCGAATTGGAGGAATGTCACGAGTAGAGTAACATGTTTGCTGATGATGCTAAGATAGTAGGGAAGATAAGCAACCTAGATGATTGTCATGCCCTTCAAGAAGACCTGGACAAAATAAGTATATGGAGCAACACTTGGCAAATGGAATTTAATGTGAATAAATGCCATGTTATGGAATGTGGAATTGGAGAACATAGACCCCACACAACCAATAAATTATGTGAGAAATCTTTAAAGAATTCTGACAAAGAAAGGGATCTATGGGTGGTTCTAGATAGAAAACTGTCACCTGAGAACCACATTAAGAACATTTTATGAGGAGCCTATGCTACAATTTCTAACTTCAGAATTGCTTTTAAATACATGGATGGAGAAATACTAAAGGAATTGTTCACGACTTTTGTTAGACTAAAGCTGGAATATGCAGTGGTTGTATGGTGCCCATATCTTAAGAAGCACATCAATAAACTGGAAAAGGTGCAACGACATGCCACTAAGAGGGGCCCAGAACTGAAGGACAAGAGCTATGAGGAGAGGTTAAGAGGCATTAAATATGCAAAAACTAAAAGATAGAAGAAAAAAAGGCGATATGATCTCTACGTACAAAATAGTAACAGGTATCGATAAAATTGATAGGGATGAATTCCTGAGACCCAGAACTTCAAGAACAAGAGGTCATAGATTTAAACTAACGAAACAAAGCTGCCGGAGAAATACAAGAAAATTCACTTTTGTAAACAGAGTGGTAGACAGTTGGCACAAGTTAGATGAGAAGGTGGTGGAGGTCAAAACCGTCAGTAATTTTAAAGCATTATATGACAAAGAGTGCTGGGAAGGCGGGACACCATGAGCTTATCTCTCATCCTGTAACTACACTTAGGTAATTACACTTAGGTAATTACAAAATGAATAAAAACATACATACATGTAAATAAAATTGAAAAAAATAAATTAAAGAAAAGAAAAGACAAGCCGTTGACCGGTTGGCAGAGAGCACCATGCCAGCCAGACAAAAAAAGAACCACCTCAACAACAAAAACCCAAGGCCCCGGCACAAACCAACACGTGCTAAGACCCAAAAGGTCAGCCTGCAAGCCAGGAAGACCCTGGAACCCCAGAAGGCAGAACCGGGTCACAAACGAGGTAACAAAGCCCCTTGAACCCCACAATGGGGGCCCAAGTGGAACGAAACCAAAGAACCCAAAGGAACCTGGAATCAAACCTGAGGGAGCTTAAACTACCACATTTGCCAACGGAATTGCACCACAGAAGGGCAAAGCACAGCACCCAGACAGAACCCCTAGGGAAACAGCCAAAACAGATAGAAAACCGAGGGACAAGGTGTGGGAGCAAGCATAAACAGACAAGAACACTGAGCCCAAACCCTAGGGTCCCAGACCCAAAACAGTCAGAAAACACAAAAGCTGGTGTAAAAACCAACACCCAAGCATTCCCAGAGGAACAGAAGACAGGCAGAACACCCCCAGAAAAACAAAGAAACGGCAACAGGAGGATGAACCCCTGAAAGGAGGTGAAAACTCACCCAAAAAGTGAGCTCCCACACCCAGGCACATGTAAACAAACAACAGCACAGCTCTGGTGGCTAAGCAAGGAAACCCGCAGAAGAAACAGGGTGCCGTGACCGGTGCAATAGATCCGAAAAAACGCCAGTAAATGCGGGAAGTAAGCAGACTAGATGGACGAAAAATCCCGCCCAGAAGCAGAAGACTCGAGCAAGGGCAAACAATCCCAGAACTGCTACAGGCATCCCCCACAGCCCTGGGAACCTGCAACAGAGGCCCCAGGGCAGAGCCGTCCTCCACGCCCTCTGCCCTCAACCCTTGTGTGGCGCCGGGCTATTTAGCATTTGTCACCCACAGGCGCATACCAAAAAAAAATAATATAATTTTTTCTTCTAAACCTGTTAATTTGTGTTTTCTGATCACGGGAAAAATAATTAACAAATTGTAAGTGGCATATATTGCCCGCTATAGGGTGGGGAAATCTGGCAAAAAACAGGCGCTGACTCAGCGTGCATCCCAGACGGTCTGTTGCTCGCCAGCTGTCAGGCCGGAGTTGCCACAAAGAGATAATTACCTAATTATTTCAATATTTCTGATTGATTTTAAGTAGTTTTTTTGCTGTAATATTATTGAATAGTGTGTAGTGTGATATATTTATATAATAAAATGAGTGAATCATCGCTGTACTCAAAAATATGGTGTGCATATTGTTGATTCAATTATTATGTTCATCAAGTAGTGAACAAATACTTTGTCGGTTATTACACTATATACACAGGTTATATATAAGTATCTGCATGTTTTGTTCACCATAATGAACCACTAAGTTGGTATTATGAGTCAAAAAGCAACGAGGAGTGACTACCACACACCAGCCAGCCACTTGCTGCCACTCACTCCCTCAACACCTCACTCGCCCACATTCTCCTCCCACCTATACTGTTTTTGCTTTTATTCACAATATACAGATGTTATATATAAGTATCTACATTCGTGTTCACCATAACGAACCACTAAGTTGGTATGCTGAGTGGCAGTGGCAGCCCGCCACTGGCTGCCACTTCCTCCCTCCCTCACCTCACCTGACTCACCCACATTGTCCTTCCCACAATTACTGTTTTTGCTTTTATTCACTATATACAGATGTTATATATAGGTATCTGCATGTTTTGTTCACCACAACTATACAACTAAGTTGATATAGTTAGTTCAGGCACTTAGGAGACTGTCGCTATACACTGTCAGGTGGCGGCTGCTTCCCTCACACATTCAAGGATGGACACACAAGAGGATGTAAAAATTCAGTTCTACAACAGAACAGCAGGGCTGTCCAATCACAGGGAACTGACCATGCACACAGTCCAACCTAGCACCAACATTAGTATAGCCAATAAGCACATACTAAGACACACAACAATGTGTAATATAGAGGTAGGAAATGCAAGGAAAATGGAATGTACACGATCAAGTAAATATACAGACACACTCCAATGTATACATTAGAGAGCAGCCAGGCACTGAACGACGGCCAAGGAAGGAGTGACCAGAAGCAATGACTGAGTCAAGGAATGAGTGCCCAGAGAGCATTGACTGAGGCAACGAACGAGTGCCTAGCAAGGAATGAGTATCCAGAAAGCAAAGACTGAGTCACAGGAATGTTCCATGGAACCCATCCCCACTATCAGGCCTTAGCCTTGGGCTGAGGAGCAATGATATAAGCACATAGGAAAGCCACATTAAGATGCACGCAAAGTGGCCAATCAACACGCTACAAACAACACCCAACACTCATCCTAAAACCGAGAACCAGCACCTGGCTGACAGTGTCACCAGACTGTATACTCTCACCTGTAAAGCAGAGACACTGTTGTGTCACGACACAGTTGAGCCGTGTAATATTTCAGGAGCAACGCTCTGTAGAACCAGAGTCAAACGCGGTGTAGAACCCATGATAAAGGACGCAGAATACCTACACATGTTTACACCACACATAAACCAAGACAAACACCCTTGGTGCATGCGCTTGAGGACTGAGCCGCAACACCCAACCCTTGGGGAGGGTGCCTACAAGTTGTACTAAATGAATATTAGTAATGTCGAGACAGAGTACGGAGATAAGATGTAACGAGAAAAGAATGAGAAAATATCGAAAAATGATAAGAGGACGGAAGAGGACCAACGAGTCTGAGTAAGGACTGGAGGTAAGCCTCACCGGCAGACGACAGACGTTCCAGCAATATTGGAAAAATCAAAGATCGTCCTGAACCTTCGAGACCCTTGAGAAGCGAGCACAAAAACACGGAGGCTCACATAGGCCCAGTGGCCTCTGAGACCAATGGTCATGCAGAATCCCATGACGATGAGAACAGGATGATATGATGTAGAATAATACATGTCCTAGAAAAGAAGGGTGAGAAAGTGATAAAATCACCCACAGGAAGGATAGAACCAATGGACCCAAGGGAGACAGAATCGAACCCAGGGAGGGGCCGACACCCATACAAACTCGTACTCAGGGGGATGGGCGAAAGGAAAACCCGACTCCTTGTAACCGAAAGCCCCGCCCAGAGGGTTGGAAAACCCAGGTGGGGTCCAATGGGGCCCAAGGCCCCAAAGCCAGCCCCTCCCCAACCCCAGGAACCTCCACATCAGGCCCCGGGGGCGAGTCATCCTCCCAAGCCCCGGTCACACAAGAAAAAGCAGGGGCGGCCGAAATAGCAGGAAGAGAATGGGCCCACTGGTCAGACCCCGGAGCTGCGACTGGAGGAACGGACTCGAATGCCTCCGTAGCCACCCTGGAAGGGGCACCCCCCCCACCCCCGAAACTGCCCGAGTCTCAGAAACCTCTAAACCCTGCCCCGACCCCGAAACCCTCAGATGCCTAGGAGCCAGAAGCAGGGAGGGGGGACTCAATGAACCACAGCAGGGAAAGAATGAGGGGGCGTGGACGGAACCAAGGCCGAAGCAACCAAAACCCTCATGTCTGGGACCCTATAAACAAAAACAGGGCCTCTGGGGAAGCAACCAAACGAGCTTGCTGCAACAACCTAAACCTACCGTACAACAAGCGGGCCACCTGCACCCGAAGAATATCATCAGATTGGGTGAACCGAGTCACAAACAAGCAATAAAGCTCACAGGACTCAGGGTTGTATGTGTCACCAACCCAACAGGCAACATGACAGAGGCAAAAACAATGAGCGCGCCCTGAGCCAAGGGGATAGAGCAACCCTCAAACTCGCAAAAAACGAGAAGGGACACGGGGGTCACATCTATTGGACCCGAGCGCCCCATGGGGTTTCCCAGGGCCCCTAGACTGGGTCTGCTAAGGGTTTACCCAGGCAGGGTACTATTAACCAGCACCCAAGCTACCAATCAACACTGGTAATGCTGAACCACCGGGACGTGTCCACTCACAAGGGCAAAGCAGGGGGTACCACCAAACACAAACAACCGTAGTATAAGGGGGAAGGAATACCAAGACAGACCCTCCCACCAGGCAAAAATAAAAATAAAAGAAAACCTCGCAAGAGGACAGTGTACTCAGAGGGAACAGACCTGGCCGCTGTTATAAGTGAAAATTAGCTACGCAGTACTCAACGCCCCTACTAGTGCAAAAACTATCACTTACCTGAAGGCAAAGCAGGGAAGAAACCCCCAAAACAATCAGGGCAGTCAATCGCTAAGCAGTAAAAGACCAACAGAGGTCCAACAGATTACCTTCCACAAGTCGACCCAAGGGGACTTGTGGAAGGTAATCCCAAGCTCCTAGAGCGGTACTTACAGGGTATTCGGGGAAGGTGACCCTAAGCATATGCAGCCCGAGTACCTGTGAATATTACTCCCAGCTCACACACCACCTAAGAGAAATACTGAACCCATGTACAGCACAATAAGAATCTGGAGCTGGAGCCATAACAACCAAGCCGTATCCCATCAGCCAAAGAACGGAAGGTTGGATCGCTGGCGTGGGGGTCTGGGGCTTCCCCTTTCCCCTCCCGGGGAGGGGGGAGCTGTGCAGACATGTGGCGCGGCTCGTATGACGTTATGCTTGTTTGCTCGTTTTCAATTTTGGAGTTCTGTCCACTTGTTTGTCTATTTTCGTTTTTTTTAACCAGAATAGGGGTTTGTTTTGTAGCGCTTACCTCTCTGGGTGCCTGTCCCGGTCGATGGCAGATATAGAGGGCTCTAAAATCACATGTGCATTCTATGGGCCATTGCTCCCCGTGCCTCTCTGAGGGGGTCAGTTTCTAGCTCGTGGTCCCTGGTAGGCCTAGAACTCCACCCACATCGACTGATGCCAAAGATAGGAATATCCATATCAGCCTGGATAGCTCCAGGAAGCCGTAGGGGCTCCCCGAAGAAAAGAGGCATTGACAGAGCAAGCGCCAGACGCGGTCAGCTCTACCCAAGTTGTCAGGCGGGAGTTGCCACAAAGATATATGCTTACCTAATTATTCCAATGTCCCTGATTGATTTTTTAAATTTTTTTGCAGTAATATTATTCAGTAATGTGTAATGTGATATATTTATATAATAAAATGTGTGAATCATCACTATACTCAAAAGTACAGCCCGTTCTCCAAAACTGGGGTGGTAAATGTAAGGAGACAAATAAGTGCAATTATGTACTATTCATAGCCGTTAGGAATTGTACTTATTTTCACTTAGTATTAAATCGTACTGTCAAATATATTGTGAATATTTGAGTTTACCTGAAAAACTGAATAGAAAACCACAACCTCACCTAACCGTCTTAGTTTTTGAAGATAATAATTTTATTGCTTCTTAATTACAATTAGCACTTAACCTATAGCTCTATTGATATTACAGTTTTATAAAACTAATAAAACAAAACTAAAATATATCAATAAATTTTAAAGAAACTAAGGATATTTTAAAATTTTGTATAAAATCTATATTGTTTAATAAACCTGAAAAATAAATTCCTGATATTTAAAACTTGTGTATAGCAAAATGAAATTCAAAACTTCATCCTAAAATTCTGAGTGTCTTAACAGAAAACGAGGAGAATTAAATCGAAGAAGGGAGTTTGGTAAATGTAATAGCCCCATAAGTGAAATTATGCACTGTTTATGACAGTAAGAAAATGTACTTATCACATTTAGTATTAAATCGTACTGTCAATTCGGAGGATGGGTTGCAAAAGTATTGTGAACATATTAGTGATTCAATTATTATGTTCATAAAATAATAAACAATTAGTTTTACTGTTTTTATACTGTATATACACATTATATATAATTATCTACATGTTTTGTTTATCATAACTGTTCAACTAAGCTGGTATAGTGCCCAAAGAGCATAGTGGCCACCCTTACACAGCATGACAAGTCATGCAGATGATGCCACCTATATCACCTAAATGGCCTCTCCCAACACTCCTTTTGCTGTTATTACCTTATATATACACGTTATATATAAGTACTGTATCTACATTTGTGTTCACCATAGCCTACCACTAAGCTGGTATAGTAAGAGCAGACGGTAACAGGTGGCCACACAGATTCGGCAAATGACACTACAGCCTTCCCACCCTCAACAGTACTCCTCCCACAGCACAGTGCAAATTATCACAACAATCCAGCTATTATCAGAATCCTGGTCATATTTATCAAAGTCAGGGGTCTTCTGTAATACTATCATCGTTAAATAATACCAGTTACATATATTTTTTACATTTTTAGGCAATGTTGTGGTCATAAGCTGAACTGCAGTGCTATGAGCTCATGCTGTGTGCACTAGCATTGGTGGCTCACTCAGTACTGAGGCTCATGCCCGGGAATGTTGTCCACAATTTAAAAAAAAATGGCAGTCTGTTTACAAGAGCCCTGAGGAAGCTGATGTGAACCCCGTGTAGCTGCGGGCCGTTTAAATCTTGTGCGGTATTCCAAAATGTCACATGAAGGGGGTGCACACTTTCACGTCAGTTACTCAACACGTCATTTGATGTGTTGCGCAGTTTAACGGTTAAGGACCTGCTTCAAACCCCCATGCGTGTTATTGGCTTTGCAAGTATGTCATAATACCAATCTTGTGTAATCTCACCAACCCGTTGTACCGTCTTATAAATAAATGTTATTATTATTATTATTATTATTATTATTATTATTATTATTATTATTAATATAGTTATCTAAATGTTTAATAGCTTTGAGCTCAATCTAAATAATTAGGCCTTATTTTCTCTCATGTTTGGTCTTCCCTCAGTAAACCTGTGACGTATGGTATCGCACTTAATGAGTTGGGTAATGAGATGGTTCACACGTATGTTGGTACGGAGCCCAGTGGTCGAATGTTCAATGCTATTGTCCTCGATTATAATGGTCAGTAGGGATATCTGTTGTATTTGTCAGTACTGTGTATGTTTGTGAAATATTACATATTTTCATATATCTGCAATATTAAAAATGTTCTTGCCATCAATACAATACATATACCGGTACAGTATTTATATTTTTTTATTTCATCATTATTTATTTGTATAATACATACAGTAATAGACAGGTTGGTCTCGGTTACTCTTAAAAGTACTATAATGCTTAAGGGGAAATAATAAGAGCTGTCTGTTACTTCTTCCCATGATAATCTTATTTTATGAATTTACTTAGACTGCAGTGTCTCTTGCTGGAAACTTCCTTCATGTTATCTACTACTGTAGTGTCCTGGCATAGAACTATAAAGAAAACAATATTATTAACATTTTTCATTTTTATTTTCCTTACTTTTGCTTTTCACTTTTTCTGAGAATGAATAATGGTAGTTTTGTGCAGTGCTTCAACTTGAGTGTATTGTCCAGTGAAGGTAGTTGTGATTCTCTTCATATTCACTATTGTTGTTGTTGTTGTTGTTATTATTGTTATTATTATTGTTATTATTATTATTATTATTATTATTATTATTATTATTATTATTATTATTATTATTATTATTATTATTACACAGTAATCACAAATGTAACCGCATCAATGAGAAAATCCATAGGAGCCGTGATGAGGGTTCGAACCTATGCGGTGGGTGTTCACATGCTCTAGATGACCATGACATGGTATAAAGATTGCACCCTGCAGTTTGTAAGGCACGAGATTGGAAGCCGTACCCTTGAATACAACTAACAAACCCGTTCTTACTTTCTTATAAACAATGGGAGGAATATATAGATATATATTCGACTAAAGCATAAGTCGAAGGCAAGAAATCTTATTCAACATGGGACAAGAAATACACCTTGGGTACAATTTCACAACAGTTTTATTGAACAATACAGGGTTATTTTACACTGACTAAATATGGGCGCACACTGTTAAGTTATAGGATTGTTGAGATACAGAGGAATATTTCTCAGCAAACAAATATTAGGAGTGAATTAATAGACTATAGGATCCATACCAGCTGGGACTTACGGGCGCCACAATACTCAACCCTTCCTTGGTAACTCCCCTCCATGGTGCCTCCTTGCCGTGGTGAGGGGCTCACGTACACCTCCCTGGGACCGGTGTGGGTTGCCTGTGCCCCCTCTCCTGCCCCCTCTTTGGGTGGTGTACGTGCTGAAGGGCACCATGTAGGGGCCTTGTGAGCCATCGGACCACCCGCTGGAGGGGTCGCCTGTGAGAGGCCGCCCTGAGTGGATGGTTGGGTGTCCAGGCTAGGGGCGATAGGGGGACTGGGGTCTTAGCACCAGTGTGGGAGAATGAACGAAGTAGTAGGACTCCCCTGTTGAAAAGGGGGAGCACCGCTGGGGACGACACACCCTTCCTGCACTGGCCCGCGCTCGGCCTCCCTGGCTGCCCTGGTAGGCCTTTGATACTGTTAATCACAACTACCTCTTACTTAAACTCCATCATTATGGAATCCGAGGCCATGCCCTGGACTATATCCAATCCTATCTTAGTGATAGACATCGATGTGTAGCCATCAATGATATAACCTCTCCCACTCTACCAGTAACCGTTGGAGTGCCACAGGGCAGCATCTTGGGACCTCTTCTATTTCTTATATACATCAATGATCTGCCTAATGTCTCTAACATTCTTAAACCTATATTATTTGCTGATGATACTACCCTCATCTATTCAGACCCCAACCCACACACACTAAATAATGTTGTTAATAATGAACTAAAAAAGTCCACTTATGGATATCTACCAACACACTAACACTTAACATAGAAAAGACCTACTACATCTTATTTGGAAGCAAATCAACAAATGCAATTCAGCTTCAGATAGACAATGTTAACATTAGCAATAAAAATGATGGAAAGTTTCTTGGCCTATTCCTAGACAAGAGACTCAACTTCAGCACTCGCATACAACACATAACTAAGAAAGTCTCTAAAACAGTTGGTATACTCTCCAAATCAGATATTATGTACCTAACTCTGCTCTCATCTCACTATATTATGCACTAATCTATCCCTATCTTAATTATGGTATCTGCGCATGGAGTTCAACCACTGCAAACCACCTCAAGTCCATCATCACCCAGCAAAAATCTGTTATCAGAATAATAACAAATTCTGCTTTCAGACAACACTCAGCCAGCCCCCCTTGTTTAAACCCCTAAACATGCTAAACATAAACTCACTCCACACATTCTCTTGTGTCAACTACATTTACAAAACCCTGTTCTTAAATGCAAACCATGCTCTGAAACTCTCCCTGGACAGATGTAATAGGACCCATTATTACCACACCAGAAATAAATATCTCTTTGATATCCCCAGAGTCAAACTTAATCTGTGTAAACACTCTATGCAAATAAAGGGACCTAGTCTATGGAACTCACTCCCTAATGAATTGAAAAGCTGTCAAACTTTTGTCTCATTCAAAAACAAAACTGAAAAGTACCTAATTTCATCTTCATAGTTTCTTACCTTGTTACGTTAAAATTGCACTGTATCTAGTGCTACCCAATCTCCCAATCTTTAGGTACCTAATCCAAATAATGGTATTTTTACCTGTTTATATATATATATATATATATATATATATATATATATATATATATATATATATATATATATATATATATATATATATATGTATGTATGTATGTATGTATGTATGTGTATATATATATATATATATATATATATATATATATATATATATATATATATATATATATATATATATATATATATATATATATATATATATATATATATAAATTTTGCTACAGAGCACCACTTGGTTTCCGAACTTTAGTTATCCGAAACTTCCAGTGGGGAGTCATGCCACACGAACAAAGTTTGGGTAGGAAGCGGTCCGCCAAGCGTCGCGCTGGCCCATGGTGATGGGTGGGAGATGGTCCAGTTTGCCGCCTTCTACCCTGTGATTTCACAGATTCACGGCCTATTATTCCTATTATTTTGATTTGTCACGAGGCTGGAGAGTTCATTCTGTAATTTTGTTTTACATATTTGCACAATCAAGAAACATCTGTGCACCATGTCGGCTCCAAATGCACGCATTGCGTCAGTGATTGCTGACTGGTGGGTGGCTGGGGGAGCTTAGATGGAAGGCAGTATGAGAGAGAGGGGAGAGAATTCGAGCGAGAGGGAAAATTAGTGAGAAAGGGAGGGGGAGGTAGGCAGGAAGGAATTGTGAGGGGGGGGCTGGGAGAATTAGGGAGGGAGGGAAAGGCAGGCAAGCAGGCTGGCAGGGATTGGCACAGGCAGGCAGGCAAGCAGGCTGGCAGGGATTGGCACAGGCAGGCAGGCAGAGAGGCTGGCTGACTGGCTGGCAGGCTGACAGGCAGGCAGGCAGGCAGGCAGGCAGGCTAGCTAGCAGGCAGGCAGGCAGACAGGCTGGCAGGCAGACTGGCAGGCAGGCATGGCAGGCAGGCAGGCAGGCAGGCAGGCAGGCAGGACTGGCAGACTGGCAGGCAGGCAGGCAGGCAGGCAGGCAGGCAGGCAGGCAGGCAGGCAGGCAGGCAGGCAGGCAGGCAGGCTGGCAGGCAGGCTGGCAGGCAGGCAGGCCGGCAGGCAGGCCGGCAGGCAGGCCGGCAGGCAGGCCGGCAGGCAGGCAGGCCGGCAGGCAGGCAGGCCGGCAGGCAGGATAGCAGGCAGGATAGCAGGCAGGCAGGCTGGCTGCTTGACTGCCTTTCCCTCCCTTCCTAATTCTCCTATTCTCCCTCCTAGCATCTCTCCCTACCTTCCCCTCCCTCCCTTTCTCACTATTTCTTCCCCTCTCCCACTATTTCTCCTCTCACTAATTCTCCCCCCCCCCTCTGTTGGTGGAGTGGTGAGGGAGGCAGTAAGGAAGGATTTGCTGACCAGGCGATGGTTGCCAAACTTACCACCCATATTGTATTACAAATTTTAATCTTAGTTGTAAAATATTTATGCCAAAATGTTAATTTTCATATATTAATATACATTATTAATCATTAACATGTTATATGATTTCCTATTTATTAATTAAACAAATATAGTTTTATTTATGAATTATGCACAGTTGGCATCTGTGAGCAGGCGCTGACAGACATGTCCGCCTCTACATAGCCTCCACCCCGTTAGTAGTTCCCAACCCCGTTAGTAGCTCCCCCTCCTCCATAGCCTGCTGTTCTCATGTTATGAGGAAGGCAGTGAGGGAGGGATGGCAGGCATTGAGGGGGAGAGGCAGTGAGGCATTGAGGGGGAGAAGCAGTGAGGCATTGAGGGGGAGAGGCAGTGAGGCATTGAGGGGAAGAGGTAGTAAGGCATTGAGGGGGAGAGGCAGTGAGGGGGGGAAAGGCAGTGAGGGGAAGAGGCAGTGAAGGGGGGAGAGGCAGTGAGGGGAAGATGCAGTGAGAGATAGAAGCAGTGAGGGAGGGAAGGGTGGGGGTGAGTGAACGCAATTACACAATGAACTTTATTTCATTTGTTGCATTTATGCTATGAATCTGTCGATTTTGTCCCTTAGAATTTTTTGTTAAATTTAAAAAAAAATTCTCTGTCCATTTTCCTCCATTTCTTGTTTACGAACTTACACGATATCCGACGGGTCTCGTCCCCAAGGGGTTCGGAAACCAAGTGGTGCTCTGTAGTATTTACCTACTTAAAATTTTCTTAGATTAAGGACCTGCCCGAAACGCTGCGCATACTAGTGGCTTTACAAGAATGTAATTATTATGCTATGTATCCTCACAATCCCACTGTACCTTCTTGTATATATATAAATAAAATAAAATGAAATAAAAAATAAATAACTTTACCATTGTGATCATTGCTGTCTTCTTATATGTGCTATCAATTTGTGTATGGTGTCCATTAATCTTTGTTTAAATTACCAATCAAGCTGTTAGTGCAATCAATCAGAGCTACCAATGTGCTTTAATATACCTACTAATCTCTCTCATCTCATATTTTTCTTGCAATGTATCTGTTATCATTTTATTAATTCTGCTAGAATTGACCTACTTAAAATTATCTGTTAGATTAAGGACCTGCCCGAAACACTGCGCGTACTAGTGGCTTTACAATATTGTAAATACCATGCTATGTATCCTCACAAACCCAATGTACCTTCTTGTATATAAATAAATAAATAAATAAATATGTGGTTAGGACGAGACTTACAACTCAACAGTTAATGAGGCTGCTGCCCTGTATCCAATCCTCTTATCCTTCTTGACCTCCTGACCATGTCACCTCTTAATCTTGACTGCCGATGGACCTGTGGTGATGTCTTCTATGGAATTATGTTCAGGTGTCTTTCCTGTGATCCTGATATTCTGAGAACTGGAGTTGTTATTAATAGAGGTGTTCATCTGGATGCTATCCCTTGTAACCCAAAGGAACTCTCCATACCCAATGGAACATGGCTAATGGGACTGCTTACATTCATCCATTTATTGAGATCTAATTTTAATTCACTTTGAATCTGTTCCTTGTAAAGCTATCCTCTGAAGTAAAGCTTTTCCTACCAGCAAAAGTATTCAGAGTATTTATTAGAACTCCTTCCATTATCTTTTTAGTTCTAATATTATTACTTTTATAGATTATTTCACATTTCAGAAATCAATATTGCGATTCTTTTCCCAACTATGGTTTGCTACAGCACTATTACTAGCCATAATTCTACATGCTTTCTTATTTTCTTCAATTGTGGTCTCAAGTTTACGCCCTGATTCCCCCCACATAGACTTCATCAAAATCTTGACAAGGTAATATATAAACTCCTCCCGGATTTCTATCCTCTCCTATTCTGTTATTACTAATCCTTTCCCCTCATTGTATTTGGGTAATTAAAAACAATTTTGTCTTTGTCTACCCAAATACAATTAGGGAAAGGGTTTGTAAGAATTGCATAGAGGAAAAAAATCAGGAAGGCGTTTATATATTACCTTGTAGAGATTGCAATGAAGTCTATGTGGGGGAAACAGGATGAAAACTTAAGATCCGAATTGAAGAACCTAAGAAAGCATGTAGAATCATGGCTCATTGTACTTTCTCCAGAGCAGCTATGTCCTTCTGAAAATAAGGTCTCCATGCTTGGAACACAGTAATCTAAATAAGGGTGCACCAGAGATTTATACAGTTAAACCATTACCTTCTTTTTCTTATAGTCAAAAGTATGCTTGATCATCCCAAGAGTTTGGTTAGCTTTTTTTGACTGTTGCACCCCACCTGTTGTGCAACTTTTAATGAGTGGTGAATTT
The DNA here is from genome assembly GCF_040958095.1 of Procambarus clarkii. NCBI lineage: Eukaryota > Metazoa > Arthropoda > Malacostraca > Decapoda > Cambaridae > Procambarus > Procambarus clarkii. Next base: position 17,501,551 of record NC_091205.1, read on the forward strand.
TGACTCCACGGTCCTTTTCTTTGTCAAATTCGTTACATAAATTTCACAAATACATAAATGTGGGTTTTTATCCTATGTTATTATGTCTGTGAGAAGACATTACCATTAATTATTATTATTATTATAATTATTATATTTTTCAGAATTAGCCCCTTTAATAATAGTCAACTTGAAGTGTGTGTATTTACAGTATGATAATGGATGTTACAGTAAAATATCTTCTTTGGATTTTGGGATGAAATAGGTTGAAAAAACTGTACTGTATGGGAGTAGCAGTTTATTTATATAATAAATACCCAATCAAGACAGATATATAGATTTATAATTCATTCTTTTATTGATAGACAGTATCTAATTTACATATCTTAGGTTCCTTGTTGTATTAAAGCATAATGTGTTCTTAAACTTTCCATTATTTTCTTTTACATTATCAGAGTAAAGGTTATGATTGTGCTATAATTTATTAATGCATCCAAAATAAGATCTCATTTTTGTGAAAGTTCTATGTGTAAAATTTCATTTGTATTCTTATTTGAATTACTTTTAGTTGAATATCTTAAATATTTAAAGTATTTATTTTTGTGACTTTACAGATAAGCCGCACAACCCATTAGTTAATGCTGGCTCCATTGTAGTTAATGCCCTGCTACACAGCCTTGTTAAGCCTGAGATGTCTTCATCTGAAAAATTTGATTTTGTCCAACAATATTTCAAGGTTTGTGGTTTTGTGGGTCATTTTCTTAATTGTTATAACACACTGGGCTTAAATAAATTTCTATAAAAATATGTTTCATAAAATAAAGATACCATGGAAAAACATGTACCATATTACAATTTCCTAGGTATTGGAATTAAAGAATAACTCAAATAAAAAACCACATACTGAAAACATGCTACCAGCCAATGACACTGCCACAGATTGTAAGGTTATGAAGCTTGTAAGCTGTATCCTAGAGTACAAACTCATGAAACCTGCCCTTACTTGCTTATAGTATAATCATGTACTTTAAACCAGGGATGTAGAACCAATATAAATTTATAAAACTTCAAACACATTAATGACCACGTGGGACCAGTACCATTTTTTGCATTGGTGGGAACTCAAGAAACAACCAAAGTGTGTGCATTACATTTATTTAGCGCAGGAAAAGGGATAATGCATTACCAAGGAAAACTCTCACTCACTGGTGTGTGCCAACAGCCTGGTTGATCAGTCCGGCAACCAGGAGGCCTGGTCGACGACCGGGCCGCGGGGACGCTAAGCCCCGGAAGCACCTCAAGGTAACCACTAGTTTAATGATTACAGTTCCCATCACTCGGATATAAATGGAGGTCGGTAATCTCAACCAGTGAGGCGAGTACCTCACGAGCACATACTACACAACCTGTATGTGTGGAGTCTCAGCCCTCTCTCCCAGTGTGGAGTCCAGGGACGCTCCTCTCACGAAATCACGTGGGAAAACTTTACATACAGAATCATACTAATTTATTATTACATACAGTGTGTCCTCACTTGAACGAACTATGTGGGGCAAATTCGATTCGTTCCATCTGTCTGGCCCCAACAACTCGTCTTCCCACCCCCACCCCCCCAAAAAAATTATAACCACATTAATACATATGCCAGGACACATTTTCGTTATGAAAAATTGCACCTGACTCACAAAGTGAGTCCTTGCTAGTGCTGAGTGCTGGTCCGTAAAGAGGTACGATCATCAACCGAGGTTCCACTGTACATTACCCCTTCAAAAAAATTGCTTTCTAGTTTCTTAAAGATTTTGCTGTATTGTGAATTTCATAGTTTTCTCTGATCAGAGCACTATTATATGTCTAACTCTGTCCTTTCTTTTATGTAACCACAGAGACTAGCAGGTGGAGAGAACATTGGCTTCAGCAATGGCACATTCCTGTCCGAGCGTGAAAATGCAGATAGAAACTATTCACTTGGTTATTATATGCGAGAGAACAAGTGCTTTCCTGAGAAATGTGATCTCATGGCTTCATTAGATCTCTACTTTCAGGTAAGTACTCTATACACTCCATATGCACACTATTTACATTATATATATATATATATATATACACACACACATATGCGAACAAGCCTGAATGGTCCCCAGGACTATATGCAACTGAAAACTCACACCCCAATACAGTATATATATATATATATATATATATATATATATATATATATATATATATATATATATATATATATATATATATATATATATATATATATAATATATATATTATATATATATATATATATATATATATATATTATATATATATATATATATATATATATATATATATATATATATATATATATATATATATATATATATATATATATATATATATATATATATGTCGTACCTAGTAGCCAGAACGCACTTCTCAGCCAACTATGCAAGGCCCAATTTGCCTAATAAGCCAAGTTTTCATGAATTAATTGTTTTTCGACTACCTAACCTACCTAACCTAACCTAACCTAACTTTTTCGGCTACCTAACCTAACCTAACCTATAAAGATAGGTTAGGTTAGGTTAGGTAGGGTTGGTTAGGTTCGGTCATATATCTACGTTAATTTTAACTAAAATAAAAAAAATTGACGTCATACATAATGAAATGGGTAGCTTTATCATTTCATAAGAAAAAAAATAGAGAAAATATATTAATTCAGGAAAACTTGGCTTATTAGGCAAATCGGGCCTTGCATAGTAGGCCAAAAAGTGCGTTCTGGCTACTAGGTACGACATATATATATATATATATATATATATACTGAATTCTGAATCTGAATTATGATTCAGGACTGAATCATACTAATTTATTATTACATACAGTGTGTCCTCACTTGAACGAACTATATGGGGCAAAGTCACACATGACAATACTTGGCTATCATGTAATGCAAAGGTGAACAAGTTAGTATGATCTTAAATGCAAAAATAAACTATAAGCAATGAATAAAAGCATAAAGATATACTGGTGTACTGAAGACAGCTACCATACCACCATGGCATTAGTCACACGATGTTGGCTGAAGGCGGACAACGGGTGAGAGACACGAAGGTGTTCCAAGAGCACTAAGGGAAAGACTGGCTCTCCAGGGTTGTTGTTGTTGTTGTTGTTAAAGCTTCGCTACCTGAAACAAAAAGTTCCAAGTAGCATGGGCTATGGTGAGCCTGTAGCTCTCCAGGGTTGTTGTTGTTGTTGTTGTTGTTAAAGCTTCGCTACCTGAAACAAAAAGTTCCAAGTAGCATGGGCTATGGTGAGCCTGTAGCTCTCCAGGGTTGTTGTTGTTGTTGTTGTTAAAGCTTCGCTACCTGGAACAAAAAGTTCCAAGTAGCATGGGCTATGGTGAGCCTGTAGCTCTCCAGGGTTGTTGTTGTTGTTGTTGTTGTTAAAGCTTCGCTACCTGGAACAAAAAGTTCCAAGTAGCATGGGCTATGGTGAGCCTGTAGCTCTCCAGGGTTGTTGTTGTTGTTGTTGTTGTTAAAGCTTCGCTACCTGGAACAAAAAGTTCCAAATAGCATGGGCTATGGTGAGCCTGTAGCTCTCCAGGGTGGTTGTTGTTGTTGTTGTTGTTAAAGCTTCGCTACCTGGAACAAAAAGTTCCAAATAGCATGGGCTATGGTGAGCCTGTAGCTCTCCAGGGAGGCGGCACCCTTTATATAGTCCGGCGGTGATGACTCATCCAGTGTTAACGCAAGGATGGACATCTGGTCAACTAGCAAACTGCTCGTTTGTTGCTGGCGGTGCCTTTGTGCTGAGCTGCACCACTGCCAGTTGAAGGCAGCTAACTGCTTGTTTATGGGGGCAAACTACCGGTTAGCAGAGGCACCCAGCTTGCCTCTTGAGTCGTACCAGGCCGTGCCAGGCCTTGGGGGGGGGGGTATGAAGAGGTGGCAGGACTGATGACTCATCTGGGCTGGTGTATATGTAGACTTCCAGTATAGAGGTATTGAGGGTGAAGGGAAAAGGCAGTTCCACTGCTAATGCAGGGGATTCACGTGACAGCTCCTCTCCGAAGCTTTTTCCTAATGCCTGAGATGTCAATGCTGGAAGGAGTGTGGAAGCGGAAGGTTGCACTTCATGAACACGTGATAGTGCATCCGCAACTATCTAACTAGGGAGCCGGTCGGCTGAGCGAGGGAGCCGGTCGGCCGAGCGGACAGCACGCTGAACTTGTGATCCTGTGGTCCTGGGTTCGATCCCAGGCGCCGGCGAGAAACAATGGGCAGAGTTTCTTTCACCCTATGCCCCTGTTACCTAGCAGTAAAATAGGTACCTGGGTGTTAGTCAGCTGTCACGGGCTGCTTCCTGGGGGTGGAGGCCTGGTCGAGGACCGGGCCGCGGGGACACTAAAAAGCCCCGAAATCATCTCAAGATAACCTCAAGATAACCTGGGTATTTTTTCTTTTATTATAACCTCCAGTATTTGCTGTCTTCTCTGGTCAGTGATGGATGCCAGGATTGTTTTATTTTCTACTAGCATGTTGCTAGTGATGTTGTGTTATGTACACTTTGCATATGGTTTCTAGGAGCATCAGCTTGTAGATGGCAGGTCAGTCTTCTCAAAATTTTTGTGGTAGTCATACTGATATAAATAGATCGAAGGTGACATCATTAGGGTATACCACGTTTGCTTTTGGGTGAGGGTTGTATTGTTTATTGGGGTTGTTCTTAAGTATTACAATACTATGTAGTGAGAAAGTCTGTAGGAGCTGCTGTGATGAGGGTTCGAACATATGTGGTGGGTGTTCCCATGCACAAGCTCTAGCGACATTGATGCAGTCACGTTAAGTGTGATTACTCTCTGTATAGTATACTATGTAGTATTATTTACTACAAAACAAAAAGAACTACTGATTTAATACTTACATATATGTATTATAAATCAAGTACTGTAATATATATAATATAAATTAAGAATAATTCATTGTTATATACAGGACTACTAAACTGTACAATAATGAATCATACTGTAACTTTATATACCTTAGAAAGGGTGTACAGTACTGTATATAGTATATTTACAGTATTTTGCTTGAGTCCTCTTGAGTTGCCATTTGTAATTATAAACACCTTGTGTGTGACGGTTACAAAGGATGTGTCAGCAGCTGTAAACAAATACAGTACTGCTATCCCCACCATGCTGGATATCAACCTGAGTGAGGGAGGAAGGGGAGGCAGTGAGGGAGTGGGAGGGACAAGCAGTGAGGGAGTGGGAGTGACAGAGGCAATGAGGGAAGGAGGGAGAGAGGCACACTGCCATTGTTTGGTCCATCTAAGAATTTTGAAATGACTTCTCATGTTCCTTTACAAAATAAACTTGTTGAAAATTATTCATTTACAGGATTTAGTGACCAGGATTCTGATAATATCAGCAGTGTGGTGAGAATTATTGATGTGCATAGTATGGTGGGAGGAGGAATCTTGGCAGTGAGGTGGTGTCGTCAGTTGAGTAGTGGCACACCTTAATTTGGTGTAATTACCTAAGTGTAATTACCTAAGTGTAGTTACAGGATGAGAGCTACGCTCGTGGTGTCCCGTCTTCCCAGCACTCTTTGTCATATAATGCTTTGAAATTACTGACAGTTTTGGCCTCCACTACCCTCTCACTTAACTTGTTCCAACTGTCTACCACTCTGTTTACAAAAGTGAATTTTCGTATATTTCTCTGGCAGTTTTGTTTTGTTAGTTCAAATCTATGACCTCTTGTTCTTGAAGTTTCCTGGTCTCAGGAATTCTTCCCTGTCAATTTTATCGATTCCTGTTACTATTTTGAACCTTAGTGATCATATCGCCTCTTTTTCTTCTATCTTCTAGTTTTTGCATATGTAATGCCTCTAACCTCTCCTCGTAGCTCTTGTCCTTCAGTTCTGGGAGCCACTTAGTGGCATGTCGTTGTACCTTTTCCAGGTTGTTGATGTGCTTCTTAAGATATGGGCACCACACAACCTCTGCATATTCCAGCTTTGGTCTAATAAAAGTTGTGAATAATTTCTTTAGTATTTCTCCATCCATGTATTTAAAAGCAATTCTGAGGTTAGAAAGTGTAGCATAGGCTCCTCTCACAATGTTCTTAATGTGGTCCTCAGGAGACAGTTTACTATCTAGAACCACCCCTAGATCCCTTTCTTTGTCAGAATTCTTTAAAGATTTCTCACATAATTTATAGGTTGTTTGGGGTCTATGTTCTCCAATTCCACATTCCATAACATAGCATTTATTCACATTAAATTCCATTTGTCAAGTGTTGCTCCATATACTTATTTTGATCAGGTCTTCTTGAAGGGCATGACAATCATCTAAATTTCTTATCCTTCCTATTATCTTAGCATCATCAGCAAACATGTTCATATAATTCTGTATACCAACTGGTAGATCATTTATGTAGACAATAAAACATCACTGGTGCAAGAACTGAACCCTGTGGTACTCCACTTGTGACATTTCTCCATTCCAATACATTGCCTCTGATTACTGCCCTCATTTTTCTATCAGTCAGAATATTTTTCATCCATGTTAGAAGCTTACCTGTCACCCCTCCAATATTTTCCAGTTTCCAGAACAACCTCTTATGTAGAACTCTGTCGAAAGCCTTTTTTAGGTCCAGATAGATGCAGTCAACCCAACCATCTCTTTCCTGTAATATCTCTGTGGCTCGATCATAGAAACTGAGTAAATTCGATACACAGGATCTTCCAGATCGAAAACCATACTGTCTGTCTGATATTATATCATTTCTCTCCAGGTGTTCTACCCATGTTGGTGGCACTATGCTGCTTGGACTCGCCATACCAGTTTAGTGGTTCGTTATGGTGAACACAAATGTAGATACTTACTATATAACTTGTGAATATATTGTAATAACAGCAATAACAGTATGTTGGTAGGGGAATGTTGGTGAGGGAGGTGGCTGTCATCACCTATCTGGTGTGTGGCGGCCGCTATATGCTCAGCCTCCAAACTGAGGTGTGAGTAGCTGTGCTGGGGTCTGGAGCTCCCCCTCCCCCTCCCCTCCCAAGAAGAGGAAGGCTGTGCGGATAAACGGCGTGGCGGTGAATGACGCTTGCTTGTTTGCTTGTTTCCTTATGTTTTGGGGGGCATTCTGTCTCTCTGCTCAGTCTTCGGTTGAAATTTCTTACCAAGTGGGGTTTGTTTTGTTATGCCTACCTTTCTGGGTGCCTAACCCCGGTCGATGGCAGACATGGAATGCTCCCAAATACATGGGGGTTTCCATAGGTCATTGCTCCCTGCATAGTGCCTCTCTGAGTGGGCCAGGTTGTGGCTCGTGGTCCCCGGTAGGCAGAACTCCATTGACTGATGCCCCAGACTAATATAGTGTATATCAATCCGATAGCACCAGGGAGCCTCTGGAGCTCACCCAGAAAATGGTGTTTCATTACATTCAACGCTGGTTTTTTTATATTTTCCAAATCTGACTAAATCTATGCAAACATTCCCTGCCAATAAAGGTAGGCCAAAATGTTGAACTCCATTCCTAATGAACATAAAAAATGTATGCTATTTAACAATTCCCTCACAGTGGATAAATGAGCTTGTGTGTTTAAGTAAAACAAAATATAACGGTAAATTTTCTTTATTTTCTTATAAGAACCTTTGACTTCACTTACAGATAACATGTTAACACTGAATCTTACAGTGGTGGAGGTTGTTGAGAGTAGGGAAGGAGAATAAATGCAGGAACATGTGGTGCCACTTTAGAGGCACCCGATAATGTGATATAATAATATACTGTAGTAATTGCCAGAATTAGATTGAGCTATATTACCTGTGGATGGTAACTGCAGATAATAAATCTCCCACTCTTGAGTAGTTTACATGTAAACATGTACTTTCCAACATTTTATTACTGAATATTCAGTCATTCACCTATTTAGACCTGCCATTTGAGGTGCATTGAGCGCTCTCATTATTTTATTCATTCTTGTGTATGGGAAGATGTCCTCATAATCATGGAAAATAGAAAATAACAAACGGGACAAAGAAAATAACAAAGTTTGTTAGTTTATGAAAAACTAATGTGAAACGGGGTTGTAAGTATTGTATACCATACAATAAATACTCTTGTATACTCTTGACATAAAACTATGTAGATTTTTATATATTTTAGGATACCAATATATATGTATAAATACAAATGTACTTAATTATGTTAAAAAATGGAAACATGGTAATTACCTAAGTGTAGTTACAGGATGAGAGCTATGCTCGTGGTGTCCCGTCTTCCCAGCATTCTGTCATATAACGCTTTGACATTACTAATAGTTTTGGCCTCCACCACCTTCTCACCTAACTTGTTCCAACCGTCTACCACTCTATTTACAAAAGTGAGCTTTCTTATATTTTTCCGGCAGCTTTGTTTCGTAAAATAATGGTGTTTATTTTCGTAATGGTGGCACTACTGCAGTGTGACTAGAAACATAATAGCACTATTGTTAAGAAATTGTGAATATGGTAGCCCCACTACAGATTTGGAATTGGCAATGTGATAGGCACCATTGAAAAGTAACTAGGAATGACAAGCTGTAGGGTGACATAATATATTGCTATTACTGTATAGAGACTGGAAGCAAATTAGTACTGATGTAGAGGATCTTGAAACATATGGCATCACTGTAGATTTCTTTGTGAAGGAAGGAAGGATAGGAGCCATAGTATATAGAAAGTGGAATTGGAACTAGGAACATATGGCTCCACTATGAAAGACACTGATACATGGCAATGAAACATGACAACAATGCTAGACATCTGCCTTTGACAGTATGACATAGCCATTATAACAAAACGAAAGATCAGTGTGTCTGAACAGTTATAACAAAAATGGGAACAGTGTAACAAATCAGTCATAACAAAATGTGGGAACATTGCATCACAACAGTCATCACAAAACTGGCCAACACTGGAACACAATCACTGTAACAAGACAATAAAGCTAAACTTATAAACTTTCAAACAAGACATCAAGCAAAATCAAATGAGATGTATGTGCCTCCACAACTTAAAGTTAAATGTGTATAAAAATTATAAAATATTCATCAACGATTCAATCACAGTATATCTCATGGACTCTTATTTTTTGTTTTTTGTACTGGAGCTTTATGCAAAGGGAAGGTTTAGTGTGTCACTTTGAGGACCTGTTGAGTAATGAAGCTAACTTCTTGGATAACTAGCAATAAGAAAACTATGAAGGAAGAAATGGAACTTTTAAATTGTTTTTAATTTGATTAACTCAAGTACAAAGGACATAACATGTAGTTGATAAATCATTCAACAACCTCATAATGGTGCTTGCGTATAACTCTAATTGGGTAATATTACATGACATAATGATGACCAAACAATGAAGTCATGGAGGAGTGGTCAGAGATGTATGGATGTCTTTTACCCTGTCATCATGTCCATAAATTCTGCAGAAAGAATAATATACATTATTATACATATTGATATTAGCTATTAAGTGCATTAGTGAATATCAGTAAATCATGGAATTATGATGGCAAAATAAAAAATTTTTGGGAGTTCACAGCTAAAACCTACCATCAAAGTCGACAGTGCCAGAGCCATCCTGGTCAATTTCATCAATTATGCCATCTAGCTCCTCATCAGTGAGCTTGTCATCCAGCTCATGCAGAATCTCTCGCAGCACTTTCGTTGGGATGAATCCTTCACCTGCCAATGAAAGTAATGGTGATTGGCCAGAGGTCATAGTATTGTCCAGAATTGCTAAAATAATAATAATAATAATAATAATAATAATAATAGTGGTGCCTCGACTTACGATTGCCCCGACTTACAATAATTTCGAGTTATGATGTAAATTTGATCGAAAAATGCGACTCGACATACGATGGTGTCACTGACTAACGATATTTGTTGGTACATGTTCGAGTCGACCGAGCACGTGGTTCCCAGTCACGTGGGCCGACCTGCCTCAGTTTACTACAGCTGCCCGCTTAGTGACGATCACGCCTATAAAAATTCCGTTTTTGTGGTGATTTTTTGCTTTTTGAACATAAAAGTAATTATTATATATCATGCCATGAGTCCCAAGAAAGTCAGTGGTAAGGTTCAACATATGAAAACCCATGTAAGGATGACCATAGAGCAAAAACAAGAGATCATTCGTAAATATGAAGATGGTGTTCGGGTTGTTGAACTAGCTAGGCAGTACAACAAATCTCAGTCAACGATATCCACCATACTGGTTAAGAAAAAGGACATTATGAGTGCTAAAGTGGCAAAAGGTATATCAATAATCACGAAACACTACAACACAAACACTTGAGGATGTTGAACAGTTGTTATTAATTTGGATACACAACAAGGAGTTAGCGGGTGATAGCGTTTCAGAGGCCATCATTTGTGAAAAGGCAAGAAAATTGCATGAAGACCTTTTAAAGAAAACCCCTGGAATGAGTGATGCAGAAGCGAAAGAGTTTAAGGCAAGCAAGGGATGGTTTGAGAAATTTAGAAAAAGAAGTGGCATTCATAGTGTTGTGAGGCACTGGGGAGGCTGCCAGCTCAGACAAACCAGCGGCTGAAAGATTCATTGGCGAATTTAAAGATTTTGTGCAGAGTGAGGCATACCTACCACAACAAGTGTTTAATTGTGATGAGACAGGGCCATTCTGGAAAGGATTGCTAAAGAAAACAATCATTACCAAGGAGGAGAAGTCATTGCCCAGACACAAGTCTATGAAAGATTGGTTTACTCTTGTGTTGTGTGGTAATGCGAGTGGCAATTTGAAAATTAAACCCTTGCTTGTGTATCATTCTGAAAATCCAAGGGTTTTCAAAAAATATATTGTGCAGAAACACAAAATGTGTGTGATGTGGAAGGCTAATGGTAAGGCATGGGTGACTAGGCAATTTTTTACTGAGTGGGTGAATGAGGTGGTGTGTATTGCCATCAAAAAATATTTGCAGGAGAACAGTTTGCCACTCAAGGCCCTGCTTCTCCTCGACAATGCTCCTGCCCATCCTCCAGGCTTGGAGGATTCACTGATGGAGGAATTTAGTTTTGTTACAATTAAGTTCCTTCCTCCCAACACCACTCCTCTACTTCAGCCTATGGACCAGAAAATCATTGCCAATTTTAAGAAACTTTATGAAAGGGCATTTTTCCGGAGATGTGTCAAAGTGAAGGATACCACAAACTTCACCCTCAAAGAGTTCTGGAAAAACCATTTTAACATTTATAGTGCTTTAAAACTTGTTGACAAAGCCTGGCAAGAAGTGACTGTAAGAACCATGATCTCTGGCTGGAGAAAACTGTGGCCTGAATATGTTGCAGAATGAGACTTTGAGGGGTTTGAGCCGGAACCTAAAGTGCCTATAGTTGAGGAAATTGTTTCTTTGGGTCGGCAATTGGGTTTGGAGTTGGATAGTGCTGATGTGGAGGAGTTGGTGGAAGAACACAAGGAAGAACTGACCACCGAAGAACTCCAAACCCTTCAAAAAGGAGCAGCAAGAAGAGGCAGCTGAGGAAATTTCTTCAGGGGAAGATGTGCCAGTACAGAATGTCCCTTCCTCAACAATTATTTATTTATTTATTTTATTTATTTATGCATATACAAGAATGTACATAAGGAATGTGAGGATACAAATATGGTAATTACAGTCTTGTAAAGCCACTAGCACGCGCAGCGTTTCGGGCAGGTCCTTAATCTAAGAAAATTTTAAGGAGGTAAATACTTGCAATATTTATAGACAAAAAAATAATCACACAAAAATTTCACACAATTAAGAAAATGTGTGCAGCATGGGAAGAATGGCAAACCTTTGCTGAAACAACTCACCCAAATCTAGCTGCAGTAGGTCGTTGCCTTAACTTATTCAATGACACTGTGATGCATCACTACAGACAAATGTTAAAACGAAGGGAAAAACAAGTGTGTCTTGACAAATTTGTAGTGAGACAAACAAGCAGTGAACCACAATCAGGTTCTAGTGGAATTCAGGCAAAACGTAGGAGAAAGAGTACCCCAGAGAGAACATCACTGCCTGATGTTATAATGGAAGGGGCCTCCCCTTTCAAACAGTAACACCTCTCCTCCTCCCCCCTCCTCACCATCTTCCATACGCCAACAAGAGTCCTCCATAAAGGTAAGATTAACATATGTACTGTATTGTAGTTAGAAAAAAACATTGTATTCAGTATAAAATGTATTTGCAAGTTAATATTTTGGAGGGTGGGGAACGGATTAATTCAATTCACATACATACATATATATATATATATATATATATATATATATATATATATATATATATATATATATATATATATATATATATATATATGTCGTACCTAGTAGCCAGAACTCACTTCTCAGCCTACTATGCAAGGCCCGATTTGCCTAATAAGCCAAGTTTTACTGAATTAATATATTTTCTCTAATTTTTTTCTTATGAAATGATAAAGCTACCCATTTCATTATGTATGAGGTCAATTTTTTTTTATTGGAGTTAAAGTTAACGTAGATATATGACCGAATCTAACCAACCCTACCTAACCTAACCTAACCTATCTTTATAGGTTAGGTTAGGTTAGGTAGCCAAAAACGTTAGGTTAGGCTAGGTTAGGTAGGTTAGGTAGTCGAAAAAACATTAATTCATGAAAACTAGGCTTATTAGGCAAATCGGGCCTTGCATAGTAGGCTGAGAAGTGAGTTCTGGCTACTAGGTACGACATATATATATATATATATATATATATATATATATATATATATATATATATATATATATATATATATATATATATACAGTATATATATAATAAATATATAATATATATTGGTGTATACTGGCAGCAGGTTTTCTTTTAAACATGTCTCATTGAATATGACTGCATATTCTGTATTTACTATCTTCTGATTTAGAGCTTCTATCCCTCTATTTTCTTAGCATCAGGGCTTAGCTGAAAGAGGAGTTCTCCAAAACTCATTTTTGTAATTTCAAGGTGAAGAAAAAAGTGAATTACTATAGAATGTATTACACTTATTTATACAATTTGTACGTTTCGAACCTCTATGGTTCATTCCCAAGTGAAAAGAATTTACAGAACTGGTTGATTTATACCCGCACTGGGTCAGGTGATAAGACAATAAAGGTAAAAACATTGGGGATACATAAGGGATAAATGTGGGATGAAGCACATAAGAACATAAGAATAGAGGTAACTGCAGAAGGCCTATTGGCCCATACGAGGCAGCTCCTATCTACATACAAAGATTAATCAGGTGTAATTGGCCTGTTATGTTGAACAGTGTCTTCTGTGTTGTCATCGTTATGTTCTGGTCTTGTCCTTACTCTCATGGTGGGTAGCGTAAATAGTTCCATGATTTGGGTGTTCATGGTAGGTTGTTCTATTCTTATGTGAATTGCTTCAAGAATTTGTAATCTTCTTGCATCTTGGGTTTTGTCTATTATACAGGTATTTTTGTTCAACATTTCTCTTGTTAGGGTGATGTCATGGGCTTGTCTAATGTGATTCCTGGGGGCACCAGATTGAAGATGACATGTCAAACGCCTCGTCAGCTTGGTCGACGTCATACCTATGTTCTTAGCTTGAAGGTTACATCCTTCGTGGGGGCAAGTGTATATGTATACAACGCTTGACTGCTGTAGAGGGTTCTCCATCGGCTTCGGGCCTGTTTTTGATAAGGAGTTTGGAAGTCTTCTTGGTTTTGTAGAATATGATCAGGTCTATGTTTTGGTTAGGAGTAATGCTTTTTACTCCTTTACGGATTATTTCTTTCATTATTCTTTCCTGTTTTATATGTTCACTGTGCATGGTTAATTTGTAATATAATTTTATTGGAGGTATTGTGGTTTCTGTTCTAAGTTCAGGATTATACCATCGGTCCAAGTGTCTTCTTATAGCAGCGTTTATTGCCGCGTTGCTATATCCGTTGTTCACCAATACCTGAGTTACTCTTTTTTATAGTAATGTAATACTGTATATAGTAATGTATAGTAATGTAAAAAATATAAACTCTTTTTTTTATAGTTACTCTATTTATAGTAATGAAGAGGACCATAGTGTATATACCAATGTACAGTACAACAAAATTAGAAAGTAAAAATTGGCACTATTGAGTTGAACAAACCGAAAAACTATGTTCTACTTATGTTGCAAAGATAAATTAAACTAACCTATCCTTCCTAGGCCTAATACATGATATATGAGGCCTAATATAGTACAGTGGTACCTCGGCTTACGAGCGCCCCTGGTTACGAGTTTTTCGGGTTACGAGCAGGATTTGCCCAGAAAATTTGTATCAGGGATACGAGGGTTGCCTCAGGATACGAGTTTGTTGATACACGTATGGGCCAACCTAGTGCATGGTGGAATGGCGATCACTGCTCAGTTTGCCAGTGCCTCGCGCCCAGTGACTCTCCCGCCTAAATTCTTCACAAGGATTTACCATTTATTTTCGGAGTTTTTGCTATTTGAGCATAAAATTTGTTATAATATACATTGCAATGGGTCCCAAGAAAGCCAGTGGTAAGGTTCAAGGCAAGAAATCACATGTGAGGATGACAATAGAGGAAAAGCAAGAGATCATTCGGAAGCATGAAAATGGTGCACATGTTGTTGAACTTTGTAGGCAGTACAACAAATCCACGTCAACGATATGCACTATACTTGCCAAGAAAAAGGATATTATGAGTGCTAAAGTGGCAAAAGGAATATCAACAATCACGAAACAAAGACCACAAATACTTGAGGAAGTGGAATAGTTGTTATTAATTTGGATACACAGCAAGGAGTTAGCTGGTGAAAGTGTTTCAGAGGCCATCATTTGTGAGAAAGCCAGGGTATTGCATGAAGACCTTGTAAAGAAAACCCCTGGAATGAGTGCAGATACAAAAGACTTTAAGGCAAGCAGGGGATGGTTTGAGAAATTTAGAAAAAGTGGTATTCATAGTGTTGTGAGGCATGGGGAGGCTGCCAGCTCAGATAAACCAGCGGCTGAAAAATTTATTGAAGAATTTAAAGAGTTTGCAGAGGCTGAGGGATACCTACCACAACAAGTGTTTAATTGTGATGAAACAGGACTGTTCTGGAAAAGATTGCCTAAGAGGACATACATTACCAAGGAGGAAAAAGTATTGCTCGGACACAAGCCTATGAAAGATAGGTTTACGCTTGTGCTGTATTCAAATGCGAGTGGCAATTTGAAAATTAAACCCTTGCTAGTGTATCATTCTGAAAATCCAAGGGTTTTCAAACAGTATAAAGTGTAGAAAAACCAAATGCATGTGATGTGGAGGGCTAATAATAAGGCATGGGTGACTAGGATTTTTTTTCGGAGTGGGTGAATGAAGTGGTGTGCCCTGCCATAGAAAAATATCTGCAGGAGAAACATTTGCCACTCAAGGCCCTGCTTCTCCTCGACAATGCTCCTGCTCATCCTCCAGGTTTGGACGATGAATTGTTGCACAAATACAGTAAATTTCTCACAGTAAAGTTCCTTCCTGTTAACACCACTCCTCTAATTCAGTCTATGGACCAGAAATCATAGCGAATTTTAAGAAACTTTATGAAAGGGCACTTTTCCAGAAATGTTTTGAAGTGACTAAAGCCACAAACCTCACCCTCAAAGAGTTCTGGAAACGCCATTTTAACATTTGTAGTTCTTTAAAACTTGTTGATAAAGCCTGGCAAGAAGTGATTCAAAGAACTCTGATCTCTGACTGGAGAAAATTGTGGCCTGAATGTATGCCAGAACTAGACTTTGAGGGGTTTGAGCCTGTAAATGAAGTCCCTATTGTTGAGGAAATTGTTACTCTGGGCCGGCAAATGGGCTTGGAATTGGATGGTGATGATGTGGAGGAGTTGGTGGAAGAAGACAATGAAGAACTGACCACCGAAGAACTACAAGCCCTTCAAAAGGAACAGCAAGAAGACCCAGCTGAGGATGTTTCTCTAGTGGAGGAGGAGGAGGCAGTAGCGAATGTCCCTTCCGCAACCATTAAGAAGTGGTGTCAGATGTGGGAAGAGATGCAAACTTTTATTGAAAAGACTCACCCAGAAAAAGCTATAGTAGGCCGTTGCATTAATCTTTTCAATGGCAATGTGATGCCTCATTACAGAGACATCTTGCAAAGAAGGGAAAAACAATCTTCCATGGACAGATTTGTTGTGAGAACATCGAGCAGTGAACCACAACCAGGACCTAGTGGTATGCAGGCAAAACGTGCCAGAGAATGCACCCCTGACAGCTCCTCACTGCCTGATGTTAAAATGGAAGGGGTCTCCCCCTTCCAAACAGTAACACCTCTCCACCTCCCCCCTCCTCACCATCTTCCGTATGCCAAGAGCATTCATCAGCAATGGTAAGTAACAACTTGGTTTTGTAGTATAAATTGTGGTGAATTAGGTATAAAATTTAGTTTGAAGTGAGGTTTTTGGGTAGTCAGGAACGGATTAATTCATTCCCATTATTTCTTATGGGGAAATTAGCTTCGGGTTATGAGTTTTCGGGTTACAAGCTGTCTCCAGGAACGGATTAAATTCTTAAACCGAGGTACCCCTGTACATATTAGTACATAGGGTCACAGTAGTACCATCAGGTTCATTCTCGACGCACGATCAAGAATTCTGCCTTCGAATCCCGGGCGGGACAGAAATGATTGGGAACATTTAATTTCACCTAATCCCTCTATTCACTTGGCAGCAGTGAGTAGGTACTTAGGAGTTAGTCAGCTTGTTGTAGGGTTGCATCCTGGACGGGGTCTGTATTTTGGCCTTGGGGGGGGGGGGGGGGGGGGAACCTTGATAAAAGCCAAACTATGAATACACTCTGGCTTTCTGTCTATCAACACAGTGAATTATATTTGTGCTATACTAGGCCTAGGAGTATTTAAGTTTGTGTTTTAGCTTCATTTTCTTTCAGATTCTATAAAGTGGACAGTACAAAGTTCTTCTCTCTAATTGCTTAGAATGGCAATGTTTGTACTTGTACTATGGTGCACATAATTACAAATACTATTATCTAAACAGGAAAAGGGGTTGGCTAGGTTGGCCAACATAAGAACTGCTTTTAGAAACTTGTGTAAGAAATCATTCAGAATTTTGTATACCTAAGGAGGGTAGAAACGGCCTAAGCTACTCTATCCTTTAGAGATATATTTTATGGTCAATAAACATACTTGAACTTGAACCTTGTATACCACTTATGTCAGACCAATCCTGGAGTATTCAGCTCCAGCCTGGAGTCCTCACCCAGTTAAACTCAAGACAAAGTTAGAGAAGATTCAAAGTATGCCACCAGACTAGTCCCAGAACTGAGAAGTATGAGCTAAATAGGAGCTAAACCTGTTAGGAGCTAAATCTAAATAGGAGCTAAAACCTAAATAGGAGCTAAACCTAAATAAACAGGAGCTAAACCTCATGTCCCTGGAAGACAGAAGAGTAAGGGAATGCATGATTACCACCGACAAAATTCTCAGGGAAAATGACAGAGTGGGCAAAGACAAACAATTTAGCATGTGTGGAACATGAACAAGGGGACACATGTGGAAACTTAGTACCCAAATGAGCTACAGAGACATTAGAAAGAATTTTTTTAGTGTCAGAGTAGTTAACAAATAGAACCCATTAGGCATTGATGTGGTACAGGCAGACTCCATACACAATTTCAAATGTAGATTTGATAGAGCCTAATAGACTCAATAATCTGTATACCAGTTGAATTGACAGTTGAGAGGCAAGAACAAAGAGCCAAAGCTCAACCCCCGCAAGCACAACTAGGCGAGTACTGCGCAAGGGCAAAACACCAAAGAAAACTGGAAAACAGAGCCAGGTCGACAGCGACCACTTGGCCTGGCATCAATCAAAGAACTGAATGGTGGCGACCTAACTTACCTAGGCCAGCTTCCTCTACCCCGTGGTGGGGAGGATGGAGCTAATGAGCAGAGGGTTAGTTGGATGAAGTTTTGCTTGTTTGTTTGCTTTCTGGGGAAGTTCTTGTGTGCTTGTGAGGACATAGCTGACAATTCTCAACCAGATAGTGGTCTGTTTTGATTTGCCTACCTTTCTGAGCCCTTCCCAGTCAATAGCAAGATGACATATTGTAAAAGTAAAGTGTTCATGGCTATTGCTCCCTTTGCCTCTTTGAGGGGGGACCAGGTTCTGGTTCATGGTCCCGGTAGGCTTACAAAGAACTCTGGGACTGATGACACTCAAGTTGTAAGGCATTTGACCAGTTAGATAGCTTCAGGGAGCCAATGGGGCTCCCCACAGAAAGGATAAATTTGCTATAAATTTTGTTCATTTGCACAAGGTAAATAACCTAAAAATGGATGCAAATGTTAAGGGTTAATGTACAGTATGTATCAGGTTGAGTATTAAGCCACTTTATAACAAAAATACTTTAAATCTATATGTTGCCCTCCATTCTCAGCATGTGTTTAATCAATCTTCGTGTTAAACATTTATTTCTATGATATAATAAAAACATTCCCCAACAGCCATTTCAAGATTTTCTATATACATTACCCACAGTGTTTCCTCCACAATGCTTGAAAGTGAATTATCTCATGTTATTAAATCTGAGCTTCCATGTGGCCATGCCAGATCATATTCTTGTCTAATTCCTTTGAGGCTTTATGCTCCTTGTTTTCCCCAAGAAGCTATCTGCTAATTATTTTATTGTCCTCAATTATTAATGGATGTTCAGGGGCAATTGAGCGACAATGCTAAGCAGTAAATTACAGAATGATTGTTGTCAAGTGGAGAGGTGTATGGTGTTCTTGATTTGAAAATCATTGATGCTGTTAGATAGTAAGGGCCTATGGTCTTGTTGAATGGTGAGGGGCTATTGTATTGTTACATGGTGAGGAGCTATTGTACTGTTAAGTGGTGGGGGCTATTGTAGTGTTAAATGGTAAAGGGCTATGGCAAAAGCACTGAACAAGGTGAGGCAGGAACACAAAAATAGAAGTAGAAAGAAATAATGAAAGTATATGGATGCAGCAAGCAGTGCAGTTGAGGCAAAGGTGGTGGGCCAAGTGTGTGTACTGTACCATTCTTGTCATATAGTCTGAAGGCTTCATAAAGTTCTTTCTTGAGCTCCTCCTCATCCTCCTCATTCATGAATTTGATCGCCAGCAGCACGAACTCATTGAACTCTAACTCGCCTGAACCTGTGGTGAGTCATGAAAACTAATGAATATACAGGTATTGGAATAGGCAAATGTCATATTACATATGCAGAGATGGCTCAGGCTGGGAATTCTCTGGATGTAAGGGAAGATGATGATGTAGATATTATTGTTGAAATGTGTGGAATTTGGCTCATTTGTAATTTTACCTTAGGACAATTTTGAACTTTTGAGAAATTTAACATCTGACTACAATATAATATTTTCCATGCCTACATATAATAGTAATAATAGTAATATAGTAATAATAATGATATTTATAACAAATATTATACAGGATCTGATTACAATATTACATATTCAGTAGGTATTTGTATACGTTTTAAAGGAACTAATCATGCGCAGCATCTTGGGTAAATGTTACATTGAAATACGTGTTTATGGTATTACTTGATACTATGAAATGTAAATTAATATACTATACAGTATATGTAAAAAGTGTAAAAAGTTAATCTAATGATACACAGTTTTTACAGTGATATTTAATATAGATTCTGTAACTTTAGTGGTAAATATTGGTTTTAATATTTTAATATTTATATATTTTGTTTTTTATGAGACCATTAATCATACTCTCTCTTATGCAATTCTCAAAACTAACAAATTGGTCACATGATAAAGTTTAGAGTTAACATGGCTTTGCTTTATGCTGTTTCCGTGTTGTAGTGGAAAGACGCTTGCCTGACTGTTTCGCGAGTGCTTTGTCGTGGGTTTGTATCCTAGCTGGGGAGGATTTACTGGGTGTCAATCCTTAACTGTAGCCTCTGTTTAAATTGATTAATTAGGATTAAAGACCTGCTCAAAATGCTATGCATAGTGGCTCTACAAGAATCCTTGTCACGGCCCTTGTGGATTTGTTCATAAGAATGTAAGAACGCTTGTATATACTGTATATATAAAAAACTTGTATATAAGATAGTTCAATAGAATTTAAATATTTATATAGTGGAATGTGAATTTCAGTTGACTTAGGAGGACCTCAATAAATCTAACAGGCTTCTTGACCATGACTATAAGAGATCAAACCTGTACTGATGTTTTCCATGTTACCTAGCTCAGTTTTCCATATGTTACCAAGAGCTTCAATAAAGTTTCCTTTATTGGATGCCTAATTTATGCACCCAGTACCTTTCTGGGTGCCTAACCTCGGTCGATGGCAGATAAGGAAAAACCCCAATCACAGGGAGGTTTTCCAGGGCCATTGCTCTCTGAAACCTCTCTGAAGGGAACAGGTTCTGACTCGTGGTCCCTGGTAGGTCTGAACTTGATAGCTAATGTCTCGGTCTAAATATAACATATATTAGCCCGATAAGCTTCAGGGAGCCGTAGGGGCTCCTCTCAGAAATGGGGTCTGTTTGAAGAGCCCTGAGGAAGCTGATGTGAACCCCATGTAGTCACAGTAGTTTTGAATCAAACGCTATACCTATGAGATCCCTGAGGCATGTTGCACACCACCCGTCGAGAGCCTCAAGGCGCATTGCGCAGTGCAGTGGTTAATCCTTGGACGGCACAACTATTAATAGCCGACAACACTGCTGTGCGCCAGAAAAAATTTCAAACAAATTTTTTCATTCTAAGATTGTTCAAATGATCTGATCATGGGTTGTTCAAATGGTCCCTGATCATGGGGGAAAAAAAATCATAAGTGACATATTTTGGATGTGATAGGGTGAGGAAGTCTGGCAAGATTCAGGCTTTGACAGAGTAGTCATCCGGGGCAGGTCTCCTCCACCCAAGCTGTCAGGCGGGAGTTGCGAGTTTCCACAAACTGATTGATTGATTGACAGTTGAGAGGCAGGCCGAAAGAGCAGAGCTCAACCCCTGCAAGCACAACTAGGTGAATACAAAGATATTATTACCTAGTTATTTCAATGTCTCTGATTATTATTATTTTATTTTATTTTTTTTTTGTACTGTAATATTATTCAATAGTGTGTAGTGTGATATATTTATATAATAAGGTGTGTAAACCATTGCTATACTCAAAAGTATGGTGTGCATATTAGGGATTCAGTTATTATATTCATATAACAATAAAAGAATATTTTTGCTGTTATTACACTATATGCTCATGTTATGTAGAAGTATCTTAATCAATCAATGTTTATTCAAAAGAATGTGTGTACAAAGGACATAAGAGCAATGTACAATTATTAGGGACAGGAGTTTCACATACTAATGAAGCCACTATTACACAAAGCATTTTGTGTAAAACATAACATAAAGACAAAAAAGTTAACTAAAAGTGTGTGGGGGTAAAACTCTTAATACTAATGAGAAATGAGTTAACAAAATGAGAACAATCATGGAAAATAACACAAATGCAAAAAAGGAAATACTTAAGGATGACAGGCATAGACTATCACAATATGGAGTCAGTAGATGTAGTAATAGTACAGTAGTTTATTTACATTAAGGGAGGAAGGGTGAGTTTGTTGGCAGTTAGCCAGAGATGGACTTTATTTAGTACAGTATTCACTGTGACATTTAGAGCAGGAGGGTCAGGACTGGAGAAAATTACTTCTGGAGAAAAACTATATACAATCCTCAAATTACACACTATTGAATAATATTACTGCAAAAAACTAGATATAAGACCATTGAAAAACATTGACATAATTATGTAAAATTATATTTGTGGCAGGCCCTGTATCACTGCTCGGCTGGAGCACATCGCTGCTGGCATGACCACTCTCGGGGAATTAATATTTCCACACTTCTTCATCCCATTATAGCCAAATTATGTCATATACAACTTTTTGTTTAGTTTCCCATGATTAGAGAATGCATTTTAACAATATAAGAAAAAAAATTGCAGAGAAATAATTTTTTTCTGCACACCCATGGCTTGTCATATTTTATTCCTGTGCAGTGCAGTGGCTAATTGCATTTACAGAGATGAGTTGAAGGCAGTTTCTGTTTGTTCTGTATCTCACAGTGAGTGTGGGTTGTTTTAGGGTTTTTGGCTGAATGGGAAATCTGTTTTGTTAGGGAAATTGACACTTACATAAGTCCCTTTGGCTGATACTTTAACTGTTAGAGCTGATTGTAACATATTCATTCAGGCTAAATTATATCCAAGAACTGAGAAAATAAAGTACTACAAATATACTGACCATCAACGTCGACCTCCTCAATGACCTGGTTGAGAATCTGGCGGTTGACAGTCTGTCCCATCATCCTAAGTATGGTACCTACGATTTCAGTGGAGATGGCTCCACGCTTTTCAGAGTCAAAGCTGTCGAAGGCTCGTTTGAGGACTGTCCATGAGAAGAGAGAATGTATCAGTTTGCTTCACTAAATCAACCATAATTTCATTACAATATGTATGGTATGTATGATATGTACTGTACAAAATAGTACATCACCCTATACCTACCTACCCGATGACAGTCAAAGCTGTAAAGGATCTTTGCATGCTCTCCAAGTCAGCAATTTCTCCAGCTTTGAATAGGGCTGTTAGTGTGCAACAGTATTCTACTCTGCACTAATTTCTTAAAAAGTATCATCACTGGCATGGCATCTCTTGTTTGGAAGGATCTTGTTATCCAACCTGTCATTTTTCCTGCACCTGTGACAGCAACTTTATTGTGTTCATTAAAAGTAAGGTCTTCCAACATGATTATTCCTAAATCTTTTACATTGCTTTTTCTTTAAATAGTGTGGTTTGACTGTGTTTTTTTATTTGGTTTCTGCTTTGATGTGTTCATCTTTTTCATAGTACAGTAATTGGAACTTACCCTCATTAAACATCATGTTATTTTCTGTTGCCCATTCAAAGACTTTTTTTTTTTTTTTTTTTTTTTTTTTTGAGATATATACAAGAGTTGTTACATTCTTGTATAGCCACTAGTACGTGTAGTGTTTCGGGCAGGTCCCTGGAATACGATCCCCGCCGCGAAGAATCGTTTTTACAATCAAGTACCCATTTTACTGTTGAGTTAAACAGAGGCTACAGTTAAGGATTTGCGTCCAGTAAATCCTCCTCGGCCAGGATACGAACCCATGACAAAGCGCTCGCGAAATGCCAGGCGAGTGTCTTACCACTACACCACGGAGACTGGTAAACAGACAGAGACATCAGATTGGAGGTTCTCTATGTTGTCTATTCTCATGAAAATTTTAGTGTCATCTGCAAAGGAAGATACAGTACTATAGTTTGTGTCCTTGTATCCTTTTATATGTCTGATATGAGGATGAGGAAAATACCAGAGGAAGCACAGTACTTTGGGAACTGAGCTTTTCACTGTGGATGATTCAGATCTTACTTTGTTGAGTATTACACTCTGGGTTCTGTTTGTTAGGAAGCTAAAATCCATCTTCCTACTTTGCCAGTAATTTCTTTTGTGCACATATTTTGTGCAATAACACAATGGTCACATAAGTCGAAGGCTTTTACAAAATCTGTGTATATTACATCAGCATTTTGTTTGTCTTCTATGGCATCTAGGGGCCATGTTATGGTAATTACCTAAGTGAAGTTACAGGATGAGAGCTACGCTCGTTGTGTCCCATCTCCCCAGCACTCTTTGTCATATAATACTTTGAAATTACTGATGGTTTTGGCCTCCACCACCTTCTCACCTAACTTGTTCCAACCATCTACCACTATGTTTGCAAAAGTGAATTTTCTTATATTTCTTCGGCAGCTTTGATTAATTAGTTTAAATCTATGACCTCTTGTTTTTGAAGTTCCAGGTCTCAGGAATTCTTCCCTATAAATTTTATCGATTCCCGCTACTATTTTGTACATAGTGATTATATTGCCTCTTTTTCTTCTGTCTTCTAGTTTTGGCATATTTAATGCCTTTAACCTCTCCTCGTAGCTCTTAACTGATCTTCAGTTCTGGGAGCCACTTAGTAGCATGTCTTTGCACCTTTTCCAGTTTGTTGATGTGCTTCTTAAGATATGGGCACCATACAACCGCTGCATATTCTAGCTTTGGTCTAACAACAGTCGTGAACAATTTCTTTAGTATTTTGCCATCCATGTATTTATAAGCAATTCTGATGTTAGAAAGTGTAGCATAGGCTCCTTGCACAATGTTCTTTATGTGGTGCTCGGGTGATAGTTTTCTATCTAGAACCACCCCTTGGTTATCTTGGTTATCCTTAAACTGTACAAGCATAATTGGGCTTGAGATCTTTTTTTGATCTTAAGAGCAAGTTTTCTTTCATAGTTTCTTTTACCTAATCTGATTTCTTAAACATTAAAAGTATAATGGGCTGAGATAAATAGATAAAAGCATGGGCAGTTTCAAGGATAGAAATACTGTCCTCAACTCCTGTGCCCTTCTAGTGATGGTTTCAGAAATATAAGGGAACGATGCCAACTTACTTACCGATCATCTGCTCAGCATCAATCTCGGGAAGTTCCGCATCACCCTGCAACCAGAGTTGGACACGTTAGGTACTGCCTGTTGGCTGTTCAGAAAATATGCCTGTAATTGAATAATTTGATCAAGAAGAGTAATTGCATTCAGTATATGTTCATGTGTTCAATCTACAGTATATACCATATATGCCAGAGTACAAGTCAATCTGGCGTATAGGTCGACCTCTAAAATTTTGAGGTGCAATTCAGGTTTAGGCCTATATTCGCCAGATAAGACGACCCCCAAATTAAGGCAGCAACAATTCCCGTACCCTACTGTATGGAAAGGAAAAAAACTACTGCATATCATAAATACTGTATATGGTAGCTTAACAAATATTTACTTCATAACGCAAAGGTGCTAGAATTAGTTCTTTTTGCAGCCATGTCTACCTCTTGCCTCTGCTAAACGATTGCTCAAGTTTCTTTTGTTGGTATCACCCAAAGGCTACATAAATAAACATGCATTATGTAGCAGAAATAGAATGATATTAAAAATTTATTACAGAAATACATGTAATATAGAATGGTACAGAAATATCAAGTGGAACAGAGTTGGGGCAGAGTTCACAGAGTGGTGGAAATTTTTCCCATCATATCACACATTTAAAGTTTAAATTCCCTTCATATGACAAGTTGAGATTAAATTTGTTCTCGGCAAAATCTTCCTCCCTCACTCACTGTGTCTCTCCTGAGTCACCCCTTCCCACACTGCCTCTTTCCCTCTCTCACTGCCTCTCTCCCCCTCTCACTGCCTCTCTCCCCCTCTCACTGCCTCTCTCCGCCCCGAGGGGCGGATGAATGATCGGATGGAATGATCGGATGGATTACGAGACCTTTCAAATCCAGGGATCCCATCACAATGGTTGTACTCTTCAAATCACTTGTGTTGTCCCGTCTTGAGTACTGCTCAGTACTCACTTCCCCCTTCAGAGCAGGAGAGATTGCTGAAATAGAGGGAATACAGAGAACATATACGGCACGCATAGATGCGATAAAGCTCCTAAATTATTGGGATCCTTTCAAAGCTCTCGAAATGTACTCACTAGAAAGGAGACGAGAGAGATACCAAATAATATACATATGGAAGATACTGGAGGGCCAGGTCCCAAATCTACACAGTAAAATATAACATCGTACTGGAGTGAACGATATGGAAGAAAATGCAGAGTAGAACCAGTGAAGAGCAGAGGTGCCATAGGCACAATCAGAGAACACTGTATAAACATCAGAGGTCCGCGGTTGTTCAACATCCTCCCAGCGAGCATAAGAAATATTGCCGGAACAACCGTGGACATCTTCAAGACAAAACTATATCATTTTCTTCAAGGAGTTCCGGATCAGCCGGGCTGTGGTGGGTATGTGGCCCTGCGGGCCTGCTCCAAGCAACAGCCTGGTGGACCAAACTCTCACAAGTCAAGCCTGGCCTCGGGCCGGGCTTGGGGAATAGAAGAAATCACAGAACCCCATCAACCAGGTATCACGCAGGGGGTCTCTGGGGCCCAGCTCTGGGGCTGGCCAATGGGCTAGCCAAGGGGCTGGCCTAAGGGGCTGGAGGTACAGTGCTTCCTAACACAAGTCAGTGGCTGGGTATTTGTTTTCTGAGGCTGACCTGCCTCAGGTCTCTTGTGTTAGTTGAAGAATGAACTGGTTGTTGTGTTGACCAGGTGGTGGAGTGGTTGTTGTTGTGTTGACCAGTGGTGGAGTGGTTGTTGTTGACCAGATGGTGGAGTGGTTGTGTTGACCAGTGGTGGAGTGGTTGTTGTTGACCAGGTGGTGGAGTGGTTGTTGTTGTGTTGACCAGGTGGTGGAGTGGTTGTTCTTGACCAGGTGGTGGAGTGGTTGTTGTGTTGACCAGGTGGTGGAGTGGTTGTTGTGTTGACCAGGTGGTGGAGTGGTTGTTGTTGACCAGGTGGTGGAGTGGTTGTTGTTGACCAGGTGGTGGAGTGGTTGTTGTTGACCAGGTGGTGGAGTGGTTGTTGTGTTGACCAGGTGGTGGAGTGGTTGTTGTGTTGACCAGGTGGTGGCGTGGTTGTTGTTGACCAGGTGGTGGCGTGGTTGTTGTTGACCAGGTGGTGGAGTGGTTGTTGTTGATCAGGTGGTGGAGTGGTTGTTGTTGACCAGGTGGTGGAGTGGTTGTTGTTGACCAGGTGGTGGAGTGGTTGTTGTTGTGTTGACCAGGTGGTGGAGTGGTTGTTGTTGACCAGGTGGTGGCGTGGTTGTTGTTGACCAGGTGGTGGCGTGGTTGTTGTTGACCAGGTGGTGGAGTGGTTGTTGTTGTGTTGACCAGGTGGTGGCGTGGTTGTTGTTGACCAGGTGGTGGCGTGGTTGTTGTTGACCAGGTGGTGGCGTGGTTGTTGTTGACCAGGTGGTGGAGTGGTTGTTGTTGTGTTGACCAGGTGGTGGAGTGGTTGTTGTTGTGTTGACCAGGTGGTGGAGTGGTTGTTGTTGACCAGGTGGTGGCGTGGTTGTTGTTGACCAGGTGGTGGCGTGGTTGTTGTTGACCAGGTGGTGGCGTGGTTGTTGTTGACCAGGTGGTGGAGTGGTTGTTGTGTTGACCAGGTGGTGGAGTGGTTGTTGTTGACCAGGTGGTGGCGTGGTTGTTGTTGACCAGGTGATGGCGTGGTTGTTGTTGACCAGGTGGTGGCGTGGTTGTTGTTGACCAGGTGGTGGCGTGGTTGTTGTTGACCAGGTGATGGCGTGGTTGTTGTTGACCAGGTGGTGGAGTGGTTGTTGTTGTGTTGACCAGGTGGTGGCATGGTTGTTGTTGGCCAGATGGTGGAGTCGTTGTTGTTGTGTTGACCAGGTGGTGGCGTGGTTGTTGTTGACCAGGTGGTGGAGTGGGTTGTTGTTGACCAGGTGGTGGAGTGGTTGCGGGGTTGTTTGTTGTTGACCAGTTGGGTGGTTGTTGTTGACCAGGTGGTGGTGGTTGTTGTTGACCAGGTGGTGGCGTGGTTGTTGTTGACCAGGTGGTGGAGTGGTTGTTGTTGACCAGGTGGTGGAGTGGTTGTTGTTGACCAGGTGGTGGAGTGGTTGTTGTTGACCAGGTGGTGGAGTGGTTGTTGTTGACCAGGTGGTGGCGTGGTTGTTGTTGACCAGGTGGTGGCGTGGTTGTTGTTGACCAGGTGGTGGCGTGGTTGTTGTTGACCAGGTGGTGGCGTGGTTGTTGTTGACCAGGTGGTGGAGTGGTTGTTGTTGACCAGGTGGTGGAGTGGTTGTTGTTGTGTTGACCAGGTGGTGGAGTGGTTGTTGTTGTGTTGACCAGGTGGTGGAGTGGTTGTTGTTGACCAGGTGGTGGAGTGGTTGTTGTTGACCAGGTGGTGGCGTGGTTGTTGTTGTGTTGACCAGGTGGTGGAGTGGTTGTTGTTGACCAGGTGGTGGAGTGGTTGTTGTTGACCAGGTGGTGGAGTGGTTGTTGTTGACCAGGTGGTGGAGTGGTTGTTGTTGTGTTGACCAGTGGTGGAGTGGTTGTTGTTGACCAGGTGGTGGAGTGGTTGTTGTTGTGTTGACCAGTGGTGGAGTGGTTGTTGTTGACCAGGTGGTGGAGTGGTTGTTGTTGTGTTGACCAGTGGTGGAGTGGTTGTTGTTGACCAGGTGGTGGAGTGGTTGTTGTTGACCAGGTGGTGGAGTGGTTGTTGTTGACCAGGTGGTGGAGTGGTTGTGTTGACCAGGTGGTGGCGTGGTTGTTGTTGTTGTTGACCAGGTGGTGGAGTTGACAACTTGTGCCACAACCAGCCCCACAACCACCTGTTGACGGCGTCACAGGGCAATCATCTTTTGACCGTCTTGGGCTCATTTTTATACCCACTCATCTTTCCCTGTCATGTGCCCGTGGCTTGCCTGGCACTGATTTAAAACTTTTCCATCGTTCATTCAACATTTATATCAGCAGAAAAGTCTGTTTAAACTCTACTTCATCTGAGTCGTTGATTTGGCGCAATTAGAGTAACGCTTACCACTCTTACCACTCTTACCAAGAAAGGGTATGGGGGGTGGTCGAGGACTACGGCATTTACTATACAGTCACCGTGTAAAGTTTGGTGCGGGTATATAGCCCCAACTTCGAGCACACACAGTTGAGAGGCGGGACCAAAGAGCCAGAGCTCAACCCCCGCAAACACACCAACATAAATGTTCTCTTATAGATAGCGATATAGCAAGGCTGTAGTGATTAATAACTGGGCAACAGTAGTGACTGCGGTCATAACTGGTGCCACACGGATCACCAACACTTGCTGTGGTATCACCAGTTGACAAAAACAATATCATTTAGTGAACGGGCGTCAGAGATGGCCCTGGACGCTGCGATATAGTCGGCCACCTCTATCTGGCTCGAGGAAGTAGCAGCTGCTTCACATGGCACCTTCCTTGTTCAGTATCTATATAACTGGAGCGGATATATAAAAAAACTTTTACCCAAAGTGTAAATGGGAGCGCTGTGATAGGTTTGATAGTAAGCTACTAGAATATACGACGATGATATAGTAGTTAGCTATGACCCCGCAACTGGAGGCAACCAGCAAAAAACAATCATCCTGGGAGCCTGCCAAGTCGCCTTATTTTTCCCTTGTCGTTTCACTCATATTTAGACATAATTGTATCACTGATGCACATATTTTGCGGCAGGCGCGAGTCCAGCGCCAGCCAGGGCAGCCAAAAACCTGTTTTCAAATTTAGAGAGATAATTTGTGTGGTGTTGAGCGAGACGGAGCTCAACACCACACTTGCCTCCCTCATGTTAGGCAGCTTTGCATTATGTTTAAACTCTTCACTCACTGACACCTCAATATAAAGAATAGCCTGATCGCCGAGTATAAAACTTTAGGCTTCAAAGGCTTTGCTGGCGAGGGGAAATTTAGAACGTTCCATGTAAACAAAGGCTAATTTTGCCGTAGTTTCTGTGTGTAAGAGGTTACTAAGTCCCGTGTATTACTCAACCGTACAAGTTTAAGGTCATACATAAGTACATCCATAAAATATAATATCTGTTTAAGAATACGCTTGTGGACATTTTAGGAAAGTGTGGGCCGCAGGGCGCGCCTCAAGTGTTTAGTGTAGCTGGTGCTAGGGAGGAGGTGTATGGGGGAGCAGTCAGCGGGCCGCCAGAGATGCACTAGTCAACAAAACTTTTTTCTCCCGTCTCCAGATGAGAAAGATGTTTGGTGGCAGTTGTGGCGGAGGGGTGGCAGGTGTGGCGGAGGGGTGGCAGGTGTGGCGGAGGGGTGGCAGGTGTGGCAGGTGTGGCGGAGGGGTGGCAGGAGGGGCGGAGGGGTGGCAGGTGTGGCGGAGGGGTGGCAGGTGTCAGGAGGGGAGAGGTGACAAGATTGGTCAGCAGACATCCCTTAACGGCACCCCACCCCCCCAGCAGTCGTATCACCTCCCCCCCCCCCTCCACCCTCCCCAACCACTTCCGTCTGCATCAGCCACATGGGGACGGAAATACCCGGGCTTGATGTGCTCTTCCTTCCTTCCTTCCTGGGTCATATAGTACTCCTCTTGCCTCTCATTTCCTCACACCTTTATACTATAACAATAACATTATTGAGAAAATTCGTAGGAGCCGTGATGAGAGTTCGAACCTACGTCTGGGATGATCCCAGGCGCGCCTTAGTCGACTAGTCCACGACATGGTCAAAAGAATTGCAACCGGGAGTGCTACTGCCCCTCACACGCTGTTGTGATTTGTGTGTGTACTGAAGTAATGGGGAAGAGGTAGAACAGCTTGTTGACAGAGCCCGGGTGCATGGGGAATATTGTATAAAGCCCTGGTTTGTGTCTCGGAGAGGTTGCCGGATCCTCGTGAGGGCAGTAGCACTCCCAGTTGCAATTCTTTTGACCATGTCGTGGCGTAGTCGACTAAGGTGCGTCTGGGATCATCCCGGACGTAGGTTCGAACCCTCATCACGGCCCTTGTTTCTTTGTTCATTTGATGTATCACGTTATTGTGATTTGTGTGTGCATGGAGTGAATGTTCCCACGCACACGCTTCTAGCCACTTCACCACGACTAGGATAACCATCGCAGCCAGGAGGTCTACTGAACCCACAAGGATTTAAAGATATTGAGGAAATCCGTAAGAGCCGTGGGAGAGGGGGAGCCGGTCGGCCGAGCGGACAGCACACTGGACATTGTGATCCTGTGGTCCTGGGTTCGATCCCAGGCGTCCGGCGAGAAGCAATGGGCAGAGTTTCTTTCACCCTATACCCCTGTTACCTAGCAGTAAAATAGGTACCTGGGGTGTTAGTCAGCTGTCACGGGCTGCTTCCTGGGGGTGGAGGCCTGGTCGAGGACCGGGCCGCGGGGACACTAAAGCCCCGAAATCATGTCAAGATAGATCTCAAGATAGGGTTGGAAGCTATAGGGAGGGTGTTCTCACGCACACGCCCTAGCCAACTAGGCCACGACATGGCTAAAAGGATTGTAACCTGGAGTTCTGCTACGGACTTTGTTATGTGACACATCACGTTAGTGTGAGTACTCTCTCTGTAATATAAATGTTAATAATAACTCCATTTGCTCCTTTCTAGAGTAGTCATTCTCCTGCACTCCGACTACTCTCCTTCCTCTACCACCATGTTACACCTCCATCCTCTGTCCTCCGGCTCTGTCCTCTGCCCCCCCCCCCCTCCTCCGCCACCTATCCCCACCACAATTTCACTATCTGCCCCCTTCCCCTTACCGCCAAAAATAACCGCCTTCTCCTCTCCAGCCTTATCTTGAATTCTCCAACACTCCTCCTCTCCTCCCCCCCCCCCCTCATCTTCCCGACACTCGGCCCCAAGCCTCCAACTGTTCCTCCGTCGCCTCAGCCGCAGGAAGAACACCCACCTGTACTGGCAGTGGCCGAGACTCACCCTTGTCAAAGTTACATTGGATGTAGTATTTTCTAGGGGAGGGCGATGGAATGGAACCATTAGGAAAAAGCGCCAAGCCATTACGACTATATAACACTGGGAAAAGGCCAGGATTTGGGATGGGACGTGAGGGGGGGAGGGGGATTCTTGCCACCTGTCCTCCTACAAACTACATCTGAATTTCGCCGTTTGCCCGTATGGCCAGAAATGGACGTAATTTGAAAATGAAAAAAAATAATTTAAAAATAAATTTTGAATAGTTTTTTCCAAAACATTAAGGGTCCTCTGGTAGGTTAGGAGGGCAGGAAGTTCTCCTGAAGTTTCAAAACGTCGTGAAAACCGTTAATGGAAATTTTCCTCTCGTAACCTAACCGAGTAAGCCGGAGGACTCAAATAGAAAACGGGACAGTACATCACTTTCGTGAGCCGATTTCATTTCAAATTACGTCCATTTTTGGCTCATAATGCGCATACCAGCGGAAAGCGACGTCTTCCAACGGAATGTTCAGGACTGTCACCAGCATGAACCTCAGAAGGGTGGCACACTCATTTAATTTGGGGCTGTTGTAGGATGGGGAACACCTCAGAAAGTAAGTCAACTTAGGGAGAGATAGACATCTTGTGCGGAGGAAGAGAACATCATGGGCTCCAAGCAACAGCCTGGTGGACCAAACTCTCACAAGTCAAGCCTGGCCTCGGGCCGGGCTTGGGGAGTAGAACAACTCCCAGAACTCCATCAACCAGGTATAAAACCAGGTACCAGGCATCAATCTTGTCAATCTTGTCCAGCATTCTCCTTAGATCAGTGATTTCTGCCTCCAGGACCTCCTCGATTGCTTGCGGGCCAATGGGAGCGCCCAGGAGGGTGCAGTCACATGGCTCGACAACGAGAATGTCTGGAAGAAAATTTTTTATTTGGCCAATGATGTCTGGGTTGCGTGAGACTATTTCACATTTGGATGCATTGAGAATGAGGCCCAAGGCTGCTCCTTGCTCCTGGAGTATCCTTATATCCTCCAAAATGGTATCCGGGGTTCCGGCGAGAGTGCCATCATCCAGGTACCAGATGTTTAGCTTGCTTCTCACACTTTTTTTTATTTTCTTTTACTTTTTTTTTATTATTTTTCTACCACAGACGTGGCCACACATTTACAATGCTAACCAGCATATATACATTTTCTTCTGTCCTCCATGGACAGGGTTAGAGATGTGTTAAACATATAGTTCAAGGGTTTATTGAACAATCAACCACAGAAGGTGATTCGGTGCTTTTAAAATGCTAAGCTAACCTACATACGTAAATACATAGATACACAGATTTACGTATGCCCTACATAAAGTGTTCGATGTGTCATTAATGTGCATTTACAAAGGTGAAATGCAATTCTGATCAGCTTCCATATGTACTTTATACACATACATATACATACACACACATATACGTACATATATATATATATATATATATATATATATATATATATATATATATATATATATATATATATATATATATATATATACCCACAAATGCATTCACATACATTTGTCTCATTTACTCTGACAGGGTGAGATAGCTGACAGAGAAACTAATGTGCAATTAAGCACTTGGTCACTGACGGTGATTAAGGTGCTTTTACAAGCTCAGGTTATATAGTTACATCACATACATTGTATAATATTGATACATTACATGGTTAATCTTGGGTACAAGTTCAATATATCATCAAGTGTTCCAGTACTCATATAGTAAGTACACAGTTCAGCATATCTTAGCCCAGGAGGGCGAAAGTCAGTCAATATGGGACATTCTACAATATAATGTTCAAGTGAGTGCATGTTTTCTCTTTCACAAAGTTGACACATTGTGTACTGGACATTTGGGTTTTGAGAAAGCTGCCAGATACGTCTATATCCCAGGCGTATTCTGGCCACTATAACATCACATTGTCGGGTTCTTGTTCTATTAGTCCCATATGTGAATGTCTCCTCACGATATCTATCATAATATTTAATGCTACAACTTTCGGGTCGTTGTGAATTTATTAGGTCGGTGAGATTTTCATTAGATATTTGTTTAAGTATTCTCTATGTCACTGCTAATGAAACACCCATATCAATTTCTACCACTGGTTTTCTACAGGCTGTCTTTGCAAGCATATCAACAGTGTCATGCCTTGAGATGCCAACATGTGATGGTATCCATAGGAATTTAATTTCAAATCTGTTTTCTTTAGCAGCTAAAACATTCATTCGAATATCACTGACTATTTTCTGGGTGTCACTACTATGTGCATTCAGTGCCAGGAGTGCACTCTGCGAGTCACAGTATATAAGTCCACTGCCTTTGTCTTTTAAAAGTTCAGTGGCAAGGTATATGCCTGCAAGTTCGTCAGACGTTCGGTAGATTATTGTGCACCCCATACTCATCCTGTGAGTGGTAGTTTATTGTGCACCCCATACTCATCCTGTGAGTGGTAGATTATTGTGCACCCCATACTCATCCTGTGAGTGGTAGTTTATTGTGCACCCCATACTCATCCTGTGAGTGGTAGATTATTGTGCACCCCATACTCATCCTGTGAGTGGTAGTTTATTGTGCACCCCATACTCATCCTGTGAGTGGTAGATTATTGTGCACCCCATACTCATCCTGTGAGTGGTAGATTATTGTGCACCCCATACTCATCCTGTGAGTGGTAGTTTATTGTGCACCCCATACTCATCCTGTGAGTGGTAGATTATTGTGCACCCCATACTCATCCTGTGAGTGGTTGTTTATTGTGTACCCCATACTCATCCTGTGAGTGGTTGTTTATTGTGTACCCCATACTCATCCTGTGAGTGGTAGTTTGTGTACCTCATACTCATCCAGTGAGGGGGGGGTTATGCACCCCATACTCATCCTGTGAGGTATAGAGTATTGCGCACCCTATACTCATCCTGTGAAGGGTAGAGTATTGTGCACCCGCACTCATCCTGTGAAGGGTAGAGTATTGTGCACCCGCACTCATCCTGTGAAGGGTAGAGTATTGTGCACCCGCACTCATCCTGTGAAGGGTAGAGTATTGTGCACCCGCACTCATCCTGTGAAGGGTAGAGTATTGTGCACCCGCACTCATCCTGTGAAGGGTAGAGTATTGTGCACCCGCACTCATCCTGTGAAGGGTAGAGTATTGTGCACCCGCACTCATCCTGTGAAGGGTAGAGTATTGTGCACCCGCACTCATCCTGTGAGGATGTGTTTATTGTTTATAACAATGACTCCGGTCCCATTTCCCTATCATACGTAGTTTTAAAATTATGAATAGAGTTTGCTTCCACAACCTGCTCCTTAAGTGCATTACCTCTCTGTGACTCATCTGAGTTTCCAGCTTCCACCCATGTCCCCTCGTTCTCTTCGTATTCAGTGTGAACATCTCGTCTATTTCCACGCTGTCAATTCCCCTGAGTATTTTAGACGTCAGCGACTGAACCCCACAATTCATTTAGCTAAGCAAGTTACAATCTTGATGAGCTAGTTACAAAATTCAGTATAGGTCGTCACATAATAAATGGGTTCGAGATCGACCACAAGTACAGTTTCTAAATTAAGCAACTAACATGTAAGTCACAATTGATATGTTTGTCCTGCACACCGCCCCCCATCCAGTGGGCAGCGGTGGATAGGTTACAATCACTGAGTTACTACCTACAGTTAGCAAACTGGGGATATTTGGCAAAAAATTCTAGTAGCAGATCATTTTGAGTGAAATATTTTCACATTGGCGGAACATTGGTTATAGAATTGTCTCTGAATTCACGTATCTTTTCGCACTCCATCACATGTTTCTGAAGTATAAATAGGAGCGGCCTCGTATGCACCAATAGACCTTCTGCTGTTTCCTATATTGTAATGTTGGTAAACCAGAAGCCGCCTGTTATAACACAAGATGGTGCGCTGTAAACAGTGTGTGGCTCTCTGGCTGTACAAGAAACAACGAGAAAAAAAAAGAGGTCGAGATTACGAAAATAGGTTGGAAAAGTTGTAGAATTAATGGAGGGTAATAAATAACGTTGATGTGAACTGTGATGTGAATGTCGGGCACTTTTAGTGGGCATTGTGCGCTGCCCAGGACGCATGGGGCAGGTGGTGCCCGCTACCTTGCCCAGGACGCATGGGGCAGGTGGTGCCCGCTACCTTGCCCAGGACGCATGGGGCAGGTGGTGCCCGCTACCTTGCCCAGGACGCATGGGGCAGGTGGTGCCCGCTACCTTGCCCAGGACGCATGGGGCAGGTGGTGCCCGCTACCTTGCCCACCTCGCTTGTCTCCGTCGAGCTCGGCGCTTGAGATTAATGTTGACACACGCACACACCTGGAGGCTGTGTTTTCACCCCCGCCTCTTCCCCCCCTTCCCCCCAGGTGCTTGCTGTCGGCCTCCATCAGTGGCACCCACTCTGATGTATTTCTCCTGCCGCGGTGGAGGAAAATGAATTGATTCTTGAGCAACTGTGAGAAGGTGAACACAAGGCTCTTGTAGCGGGCGGTGAGGTCGTCACAAGACTCTTGTAGCGGCCGGTCAGGTCGTCACAAGACTCTTGTAGCGGCCGGTCAGGTCGTCACAAGGCTCTTGTAGCGGCCGGTGAGGTCGTCCCAAGACTTGTAGCGGGCGGTGAGGTCGTCACAAGACTTGTAGCGGCCAGTGAGGTCGTCACAAGACTTGTAGCGGGCGGTGAGGTCGTCACAAGACTTGTAGCGGCCGGTGAGGTCGTCACAAGACTTGTAGCGGCCGGTGAGGTCGTCACAAGACTTGTAGCGGCCGGTGAGGTCGTCACAAGACTTGTAGCGGCCGGTGAGGTCGTCACAAGGCTCTTGTAGCGGCCGGTGAGGTCGTCACAAGACTTGTAGCGGCCGGTGAGGTCGTCACAAGACTTGTAGCGGCCGGTGAGGTCGTCACAAGACTTGTAGCGGGCGGTGAGGTCGTCACAAGACTTGTAGCGGGCGGTGAGGTCGTCACAAGACTTGTAGCGGGCGGTGAGGTCGTCACAAGACTTGTAGCGGGCGGTGAGGTCGTCACAAGACTTGTAGCGGCCGGTGAGGTCGTCACAAGACTTGTAGCGGGCCGGTGAGGTCGTCACACGCCTCCTGGAGATCATGGCTGCCACACTGAGGGTGATAACGACAGCGGTCACTGACACAGTGTTGTGCTCGCCGCCCTGGACACCGCCACAGTTGTGCTCCCTCCACCTGGGGTCACTGCACCACCGCATCAGAATAACTGGGATGTTTGTGTCTATTGTGCAGTGCTTCACCACTATTTGCTTTAATGTTTATTATGAAACTATAAAAGTTATTACGTTATATCTGTGTTACTCCAGCTTACTAGGCTGTTAGATAACAGATTCTTCATTTGTTATAGCAGTGAGAGAAAGTAGGACTAAAGGACAAACGTGGAGACTGAAAAGACAATTGAGTTGAAGAAATATAAGGAATACTGGTACCCTGGAGGGTGGTCAGCAAGTGGAATACCGTGGAAGAGGAGGTTCTGGAAGCCCCCTCCATCCACAACGTTAAGGCCAGGTTCGACAAAGAATCCGAACGTCATGAAGGTTAAGTTATAAGGCAAGAAGTAGAACAAGGCCAGGAGACGGGGCGTGAGGAGCTAGACCTCACCTGCCCTTACTCACTGATGGACACGTGCGGCCCCTCACTACTCTTCCCTCACGGCTCACTTCTCTCGCTAACTTCCACCCCTCTACCCTCCTGTCTTCCCTCATCTGGAAAAGTTATATTTACCTACTTCTATTTCCCTCTGTATCTTGTATGTTGTGATCATATCTCCTCCATTTTGCTCTCTTCATGAATCAGATTGAATTCCATTAAAATGTTTAAAACTCTTACATATATATATATATATATATATATATATATATATATATATATATATATATATATATATATATATATATATATATATATATATATATATATATCCAGGATATGCATGGTATATCCCCTTCCGCATGTGACAGAACACTCGGGCACCTTTGACAAGCTACTGGCATCCAGTCCCCTTCAGAGACACCAGAGATGGTGGCTCTAAGGTAAATATGCACGCCTTCACATGACGTATCCAGGCCCACGTTTGATATATCCAGGCCTGCACCTGATATATCCAGGCCTGCACCTGATATATCCAGGCCTGCACCTGATATATCCAGGCCTGCACCTGATATATTCAGGCCTGTACCTGGTATATCCAGGCCTGCACCTGATATATTCAGGCCTGCACCTGATATATACAGGCCTGCACCTGATATATTCAGGCCTGTACCTGGTATATCCAGGCCTGCACCTGATATATCCAGGCCTGCACCTGATATATCCAGGCCTGCACCTGATATATCCAGGCCTGCACCTGATATATCCAGGCCTGCACCTGATATATCCAGGCCTGCACCTGATATATCCAGGCCTGCACCTGATATATCCAGGCCTGCACCTGATATATCCAGGCCTGCACCTGATATATTCAGGCCTGTACCTGGTATATCGAGGCCTGCACCTGGTATATCCAGGCCTGCACCTGATATATCCAGGCCTGCACCTGATATATTCAGGCCTGTACCTGGTATATCCAGGCCTGCACCTGATATATCCAGGCCTGCACCTGATATATCCAGGCCTGCACCTGATATATCCAGGCCTGCACCTGATATATTCAGGCCTGTACCTGGTATATCCAGGCCTGCACCTGGTATATCCAGGCCTGCACCTGGTATATCCAGGCCTGCACCTGATATATTCAGGCCTGTACCTGGTATATCCAGGCCTGCACCTGATATATTCAGGCCTGTACCTGATATATCCAGGCCTGCACCTGGTATATCCAGGCCTGCACCTGATATATTCAGGCCTGTACCTGATATATCCAGGCCTGCACCTGGTATATCCAGGCCTGTACCTGGTATATCCAGGCCTGCACTAAATATATTCAAGCCTGCATATATATATATATATATATATATATATATATATATATATATATATATATATATATATATATATATATATAATCTCCAGGCCTATATATCCAAGCCCGCACATGCTATATCCAGGTGATATATCGTGGACCACAGTGCAGGTATGAGGGAAGAAACGCGACCTTAAACTGTCACTTCGCGGGTCTTCGGATCACTACTTGAGCGCCTAGAACTCACGGGTGGGGGGGGGTTGTGGCACCAACCATGGGGGGGGGGTTGTGGCACCAACCATGGGGAGGGGGTTGTGGCACCAACCATGGGGAGGGGGTTGTGGCACCAACCATGGGGAGGGGGTTGTGGCACCAACCATGGGGGGGGGTTGTGGCACCAACCATGGGGGGGGGGTTGTGGCACCAACCATGGGGGGGGGTTGTGGCACCAACCATGGGGGAGGGGGTTGTGGCACCAACCATGGGGGGGGGGGTTGTGGCACCAACCATGGGGGGGGGGTTGTGGCACCAACCATGGGGAGGGGGTTGTGGCACCAACCATGGGGAGGGGGTTGTTGTGGCACCAACCATGGGGGAGGGGGTTGTGGCACCAACCATGGGGAGGGGGTTGTGGCACCAACCATGGGGAGGGGGTTGTGGCACCAACCATGGGGAGGGGGTTGTGGCACCAACCATGGGGAGGGGGTTGTGGCACCAACCATGGGGAGGGGGTTGTGGCACCAACCATGGGGAGGGGGTTGTTGTGGCACCAACCATGGGGGAGGGGGTTGTGGCACCAACCATGGGGAGGGGGTTGTGGCACCAACCATGGGGGAGGGGGTTGTGGCACCAACCATGGGGAGGGGGTTGTGGCACCAACCATGGGGAGGGGGTTGTGGCACCAACCATGGGGGAGGGGGTTGTGGCACCAACCATGGGGAGGGGGTTGTGGCACCAACCATGGGGAGGGGGTTGTGGCACCAACCATGGGGAGGGGGTTGTGGCACCAACCATGGGGAGGGGGTTGTGGCACCAACCATGGGGAGGGGGTTGTGGCACCAACCATGGGGGGGGGTTGTGGCACCAACCATGGGGGGGGGGGTTGTGGCACCAACCATGGGGGGGGGTTGTGGCACCAACCATGGGGAGGGGGTTGTGGCACCAACCATGGGGGGGGGGTTGTGGCACCAACCATGGGGGGGGGGGTTGTGGCACCAACCATGGGGGGGGGGTTGTGGCACCAACCATGGGGAGGGGGTTGTGGCACCAACCATGGGGGGGGGGTTGTGGCACCAACCATGGGGAGGGGGTTGTGGCACCAACCATGGGGAGGGGGTTGTGGCACCAACCATGGGGAGGGGGGGGGCGTTACCTACCATGGCGGCGAGGCACTTGTGGTCCCACTGAATATACTGATATTGTGGTCTCTCTTGGCTTCTTATATACCTCCTTCCTTCTCTTACTCCCTTCTTTACTCGTGCCCCCTCTCCTTCCTCTCCAACACCCCCACCACTCTCCCACACACCCCCACCACTCCTACAGCTGTGGCCATCTCCGCCCCCAAAATACCGTAGTTGGGGATTGGCCAAGGTGATGTGCGGCGAGTGGCCGCCTCCCCCACCTTACTGCCGTTTGTGGTGTGACTCACTCCCGCCGCCCCACATCACCCCATTGGCGGTGTGGGGAAGAGGTGAGGTCAGGGCGGGGCAGGGGCGGCGCGGGTCGGGGCAGGGGCGGCGCTGGTCGGGGGCAGGGGCGGCGCTGGTCGAGGGCAGGGGCGGCGCTGGTCGGGGGCAGGGGCGGCGCTGGTCGGGGGCAGGGGCGGCGCTGGTCGAGGCAGGGGCGGGGCAAGGGCGAGGCAGGGGCGGGGCAAGGGCGAGGCAGGGGAAGGATGGAGCAGGTGGACAGGTGGTGGTCAGAGGAACCTACCCAACAGTGTCCTCTGCTGTGAGTGGAGGTGCTTCCATGACATGTGTTAGTGCAGTTAGTGTATACTGTCTGCAGGGGACCGGCAGACAGTATACTTGTGTACCTTCCTCTCGCTCTAACAACACCCGCCTCTACTCTTGTAATCTTAAAAAACGACACCAAATTAAATCTAAATTGTAATTGCATTTCAATTAGTAATATCTAGGAAAACATCAAATATAATCAAGGTATTGATTATATACAAGATAACCCCATCAACCAGGTATCAACCAGGTATTCACACTAGCGGTATTCCAGTGGGGAAGGGGGGGGGGAGGGTTGGTGGTGCCTTACGGCTGTACTCGCTGGAGAAACTTGCTACAATGCCATAGTGCTTCAATGAAGGTGAATGTACGACCCAATTCATCTTTGTATTCAATTGTATTACAATTTCAGACGCCACCTACATCCTTTCTCAAGGTACTGTGTACAGTGTTGTGAACCAGATCCTTGGAGCTCCCGTTTATAAATCTGGCAGAGAGCCACATTTGGCCTCCATCATTAGGCGTCGTTGTCAGTATCCTGCCAAGGTTGTCCGAGCTTCAGCAGATTGATTTGATTGTTGCCGACGGTCGAGGCTGCTGGTTCATGTTGTTCTTTAACATTCACCTACTGGGAACAAAACGTTCCAAGTAGCACGGGCTATGGTGAGCCCGTAGTGGATTTACCTGGCACAGGAGCGGGGCTGTGACTGTATGCTGGTTCATTGTGCACCCCATACTTATCCTGTGAGCAGTGGAGCAAAAATGGATTACAGGGCGCTCTAAAGGTCTGTATCAGACCTCAACGGAAAATATTTCATTAACAATTACATCTATCCTGCACACCTTATATTTATAATGTCAACTAGTTACAGAGATTGTTCCATTTCAGTAGCTATGTATTTACAGGTTAATCATTATACATTAATGGCAAGTCTTGTCGCTAATACATAATTGTTTGAGCTATGGAGCCGGTCGGCCGAGCGGACAGCACACTGGACTTGTGATCCTCAGGTCCCGGGTTCGATCCCGGGCGCCGGCGAGAAACAAAGGGCAGAGTTTCTTTCACCCTATGGCCCTGTTACCTAGCAGTAAAATAGGTACCTGGTTGTTAGTCAGCTGTCACGGGCTGCTTCCTGGGGGTGGAGGCCTGGTCGAGGACCGGGCCGCGGGGACACTAAAGAGCCCCGAAATCATCTCAAGATAAGATGGCTGTATTAGAGTCACAGGGGAGCTGCTGTTTATTATTAGTCATCACAATACACAACTTACTACTTCATCTCATATGTCGTTAAGCTACTGGGAACGAAATATGGATATAGTGCAAGGATTTCAAATATTTTATCCTCAGTAATAAGATGGTTTGTCAAATAATGCTACCTTCTGGCAAGTGTAGGCAGGGTTCTGCAGGACCACTACCACTACTCTCAACACCACAAGGTCCTTCTGGCAAGTGTAGGCAGGGTTCTGCAGGACCACTACCACTACTCTCAACACCACAAGGTCCTTCTGGCAAGTGTAGGCAGGGTTCTGCAGGACCACTACCACTACTCTCAACACCACAAGGTCTGTCCTTATATCAATTAATGAGATTAGTTAATTTTGCTTCCTTAAGAATAATTTTACGGTTAATCGGATCTACTTTACTAAAAGATTTATTGCCCTTTGCTGTCTATAGAATCTATAATTACTCGTTCTATTAGGCGTCTCTTTGATATTTGAGCAGTTATATATAATTTTACTATTATTAAAATCCATCCTAAAATCCCCAGATGCTAACATTAAGTAAAACATCCAGCACTTCACAAATATGTTAACATCATTTATATTTGGCAACATTCCGGGCATAAAAACCCGCAAATCAAACAAAGTCCACTTTATTGCTGGCCTAAATGAGACAAATGCAGTGTTTGCCGCCCGAACTGCAACTCACACACAAGATTAATGAGAGTGAATTATGGATACCTGAGTACAGTCTTTTCAGATGTGCCAGGAAACACAGGCTACAGGATGGGGTCAGCCTGTACATCAAAGACACGCTCATCTGTACTGAGCTGCTGAACACCATACGCGATATGGTGGAAGTGCTGATAATCGAAATAGAGATCCAAAGTGTGATGATTGTCCTTATATAAGGACAGGACAGACCGAAACGTCGCCGCCGTCTCTTCATCTTCTGGTGTGTGGTTTATCGTCAGAAACGATTGAACTAAAGCTACAAGAATCATATGAAATCCAGGAGAGGCAGAGAGAGAGCAAAAACCCATTAGCAAAATTGAGAGAAATCCGAAATACTTTTTCTACTATGCAAAATCTAGAACAAGACACATCTAGTATCGGGCCCCTGCGAAAGGGCGATGGAACTTTCACAGTTGACAAAAAAAAAAGAGTAAAATACTGAGGCAACAGTACAATTCCGTTTTCAGTGAGCCCTTAAAGACACTTAAGATTGATAACCCAAACGAATTCTTAATAAATGGAATAGCAACATCAAATCATATATCAGATGTCACCCTAACGCCACTGGATTTTGAAGAAGCCATAGATAGTACTCAGCACCTTTGCACTCTGCACCAGGCCCTGATGCTTGGAACTCCATATTCATCAAGAGCTGTTAAATAAACACTGTCAAAGGCCCTAAACATTTTTAAGAGCCAGAGCCTAGAAACTGGCGTTATCCCTGACATACTAAAAACAGCAGAGATAGCACTACTCCATAAA
This sequence comes from Procambarus clarkii, assembly GCF_040958095.1. NCBI lineage: Eukaryota > Metazoa > Arthropoda > Malacostraca > Decapoda > Cambaridae > Procambarus > Procambarus clarkii. The sequence continues at coordinate 17,544,624 of NC_091205.1, forward strand.
GAAGGAAATAAGGCAGAGGTAAAAAATAACAGCCGTTGCAACCCGTTCTCGCACTTTCTTATAGTCAATATTGACTTATTAAATAAGTGCATATGTGACATACTAATTTATTGTGAATATTTTAGTTTACCTTGAAAAGCTTTATAGAAAACACCGACTTTACCTAACCTTCTTAGTATGTTTAGATAAGTATCTTATTGCTTCGTAATTGCAATTATTACTTAACCTATAACTATAATAGGTTAAATAATAATTGTAATTAAGAAGCAATAAGATTCTTATCTTAACATACTAAGAAGGTTAGGTAAGGTCGGTGTTTTCTATAAAGCTTTTCAAGGTAAACTAAAATATTCACAATAAATTAGTATGTTACATATGCACTTATTTAATAAGTCAATATTGACTATAAGAAAGTGCGAGAACGGGTTGGACCGATTGCACTAATATCACACATCATAAAAATCTTTGAGAGAGTGCTAAGATGTAAGATCACAAAACACATGGAATCACAGCATCTCCAACAAAACTGGTCAACACAGTTTCAGAACAGGGCGCTCTTGCCTGTCACAGTTGTTGGACCACTATGAGATGGCACTAGATGCCATGGAAGACAAGCAAAACGCTGATGTAATTTATACAGATTTCGCAAAAGCCTTCGACAAATGTGACCATGGTGTTATTGCACACACAATGCGTACAAAAGGAATTACCGAAAAAATAGGCAGATGTATCTACAATTTCCTGACTAATAGAAACCAATGTGTAATAGTCAACAAAATAAATTCTGGACCATCAACCGTGAAGAGCTCAGTCCCCCAGGGTACTGTGCTTGCTCCAGTACTTTTTCTCATCCTCATATCGGACATAGACAAGAACACAACCTATAGCACTGTATCATCCTTTGCAGATGACACTAGGATCTTCATGAGAGTAGGCAACATCGAGGACACGGCGAACCTCCAGTCAGATATAAATCAAGTCTCTCAATGGGCAACAGAAAATAATATGGTATTTAATGAAGATAAGTTCCAACTCCAGCGTTACGGAGAAAATTAAAATATAAAAGTAGAAACCACGTACAAAACGCAGTCAAATCATAACATAGAACGTAAAAAAGTAATGTAAAGGATCTGAGTGTACTCATGTAGGAAGACCTTACCTTTAAAGAACACAATAGTGTGTAACCTTGTAACTTTTTATTTTATTCTTGGGTATTAGGAGTTATTGTCTCATTGTTCACGCCTCTAAAGTGACCTGGACAGTGGCCAGGACAGTGGCCAGGACAGTGACCAGGACAGTGGCCAGGACAGTGACCATGGCAGTGGCCAGGACACTGACCAGGACAGTGACTAGGATAGTGACTCGACATCCATGCTGTATGTGCGGCAGGAACTAGAGACGTTGTATGGGGCCAGTTGACGGGAGATGAAGTGTTGGTGGACTCATTTCTCTGGCACTGTACCCCTGGGTTGTTGGCCCTGGATTGTCTGGACCATGTGCGGGAAGTGCGTCTATCACAGTTTTGGGGGGTCATTCGTTCTTTTCGTAATGGGAGGGTTCCAGGGTCGGATGGTCTTCCGGTAGAGTTTTATGTTTCGTTTTGGGATGTGATTGGTTGTGACTTTCTTGAGGCAGTTAGATCTTGTTTAGGGCGGATGTTGTTATCTGGTTCGCAGTATGATGGGATTGTGCGGCTGCTCTTGGAGCCGGGGAATTTGCGTTTCTTCTCTAGTTGGAGGCCAATTACCCTGTTAAATGTTGACTATATGATCATTTCGAGGTTATTGGCTGGGCGTTTTCGGTCGGTGGTGGGGTCGTTGGTTTCTGTGGGGTTCCTGGTAGGTCGTTAGTTCAGTATAATGTTTTTTTCGGGACGTGCTCTTGTCTGTGTCGGAATGTGATCTGCCTGCGGCGATGATTAGTTTGGATTGGTCTGAAACTTTTGATCGCGTTTCGATTGGATTTGTGTTGCAGGTCTTGGAGTGGCTTGGTTTTCCTCCCCCCTGTTTGTGGGTTGGATTCATATGTTGTATTGTACCCGACAACAACAACGGGTTGTTGTTGTCGAGTTTTGTTAATGTTTTTTTTTAATGCTCCCTTTGCTATTCGTCGCTGGGTTCGGCAGGGGTGCCCTTTATCGTTGCTCCTTTATGTTGTGTTTCAGGAGCCCTTTGTTTGAGCGGTGAAGGCTTGTACTTCTATTGTCTCCCCGACGTTACCAAATGGTCTCGTTTTGAAAGTGTGTGATTATGCGGATGAAACAGTCCTTTTCATGGCTACAGAGAGTTCCGTGATTGAAGTACAGAATATGGTGTGGAGTTTTAAGCTGGCCACAGGGGCCATGGTTAATCGTGAGAAGTTGTATTATGGAGTTAGGGTGTTGGGCTTCTCGTTCGGTGTGGGAGGGGTCTTGATTCCCTGTGGTTCAGTCGGTTAGGGTTCTGGGTATTACTTGGCTTCGCTCGTATGAGCAGTCGTTGGAGTGGAATTGGGATGCGGTTTCGCGGGCGGTGGGGTAGCGGTATGGATGCTTTCCAAACGGACATTGACGATTTATCAGTGGGCGGTAGTCGTATCTCTTAAGGCCTTGTCGAAGGTTTGGTTTGTGTCTCAGTCTTTTCCTTTGGATAGGCGGCGGGCCCCACGCTTTGTAAAGTGTCGTTTATAGATGTGTGTGATGCAGGCACTATCAACCGATTCTTGTTCTTCGTTGTGATTGAGGGTGGTGGAAGGTGGGGTCGGTTATGATTCTTCTGGCTCTGTCAGTTTCCGGGGTTTATGTCGTTCGGTTGTCGGGGGGCATGTGGGGTGCTTGTGTGTCAAGGGTCATCGAGTTGAGGGGTTGTACCCTTAACTGGGGGGGGGGGGGGGAGATTTGGTCAGCGTTGCGCGAGCCGTGTATCGTGCCGCAGCAACGGGAACTCTTGTCTCGCATGTTACACGAGACGTTGCCAACATATGCATGGCTGTTCATGTTGGCTTTGGTTGATTCGGACAGATGTGAACGTTGTGGAGGCGCGAATCACAATTGCATGTCTTATTATTGTAGACGGGTTCAGGGTTTGGTGGACTGGTTGCGGGATACTATTGAGGCTTTTTGTAGTCCCGGGTTGCAAGTGGATGTGTTGCGGGTTTTATTTGAGTCGTTTTCAACGACCCCCATGACCCAGCCATTGGGGTCGTTGTGTCAAACACACATGTGCATGCGCACACACACACACACGTGCATGCGCACACACACACACACGTGCATGCGCACACACACACACACGTGCATGCGCACACACACACACACACTGTGTGTGAGAGAGTTTGTGTGTGAGTTTATAAGTAAGAGAGAGGAGGGAGGGTGGAGTGTTGTAGCATGCTTGTGGACAAACTCGGGTCAGGCGTCCGCACGCTCAGCGGTGCACCACCTCACACGCTCGTTAGCGTGACGGTAGAAGTAGTTACATGTCTTCACTCCCCCCCCCCCCCCCCTCCCCACCTGACAACTTGTCTTAAGCCTCAACACTTCCTGTCCCGACTCACATACTTGGCACATACATTTTAGCAAAATAAACTTGTGAATGTCCTCGTTCAAGGCTACAGTAGCGCCGTATTGTGGCCGTCACACAACTGCGGCCTCTCTGGAGGTGAAGAATAAGGCTCACAATACCCTCACACCAACAACACGCCCACAACTCTCCCGCCAAACATTTTAACTTGATATTATTGGTCCGGGCGGCCGACATCTTATCTTATTATATTCTCACACTTGTGGGCTGGTTGTGTGGTAGAACAGTTGTGGTTGTGTGGTAGAGCAGCTGTTGTTGTGGTTGTGTGGTAGAGCAGCTGTTGTTGTGGTTGTGTGGTAGAACAGCTGTGGTTGTGTGGTAGAGCAGTTGTGGTTGTGGTTGTGTGGTAGAGCCTGTCATGTTGTGGTTGTGTGGTAGAGCAGCTGTTGTGGTTGTGTGGTAGAGCAGCTGTTGTGGTTGTGTGGTAGAGCAGTTGTTGTTGTGGTTGTGTGGTAGAGCAGCTGTTGTTGTGGTTGTGTGGTAGAGCCTGTCATGTTGTGGTTGTGTGGTAGAGCAGCTATTGTGGTTGTGTGGTAGAGCAGCTGTTGTGGTTGTGTGGTAGAGCAGCTGTTGTGTGGTAGAGCAGCTGTTGTGTGGTAGAGCAGCTGTTGTGTGGTAGAGCAGCTGTTGTGGTTGTGTGGTAGAGCAGTTGTTGTGGTTGTGTGGTAGAGCAGCTGTTGTGTGGTAGAGCAGCTGTTGTTGTGGTTGTGTGGTAGAGCAGTTGTTGTGGTTGTGTGGTAGAGCAGCTGTTGTGTGGTAGAGCAGCTGTTGTGTGGTAGAGCAGCTGTTGTTGTGGTTGTGTGGTAGAGCAGCTGTTGTTGTGGTTGTGTGGTAGAGCAGTTGTTGTGGTTGTGTGGTAGAGCAGCTGTTGTGTGGTAGAGCAGCTGTTGTTGTGGTTGTGTGGTAGAGCAGCTGTTGTTGTGGTTGTGTGGTAGAGCAGCTGTTGTTGTGGTTGTGTGGTAGAGCAGCTCATGTTGTGGTTGTGTGGTAGAGCAGTTGTTGTTGTGGTTGTGTGGTAGAGCATGTGTTGTTGTGGCTGTGTGGTAGAGCAGCTGTTGTTGTGGTTGTGTGGTAGAGCAGCTGTTGTTGTGGTTGTGTGGTAGAGCAGTTGTTGTGGTTGTGTGGTAGAGCAGCTGTTGTGTGGTAGAGCAGCTGTTGTTGTGGTTGTGTGGTAGAGCAGTTGTTGTGGTTGTGTGGTAGAGCAGCTGTTGTGTGGTAGAGCATGTGTTGTGGTTGTGTGGTAGAGCATGTGTTGTGGTTGTGTGGTAGAGCAGCTGTTGTGTGGTAGAGCATGTGTTGTGGTTGTGTGGTAGAGCATGTGTTGTGGTTGTGTGGTAGAGCATGTGTTGTGGTTGTGTGGTAGAGCAGCTGTTGTTGTGGTTGTGTGGTAGAACACGGGGGAGGGAGGGAGCCCTGATGTCATACAACAATAAATGTATTGTTCTCCTCACATGTTTCACTAATTAACGTTGGTCGTTCTCGTGCAATTTCGGATCACCAGAGATCTGTAGAGTACTTCCTGGCTCACTTGGTATACCTGTACACTTAGTTTACCTTAACACGTGGTTTACCTGTACCCTTGGTTTACCATACATTTGGTTTACCTACACATTTGGTTTACCTATACATTTGATTTACCTATACATTTGATTTACCTACACATTTGGTTTACATGTACACTTGGTTTACCTGCACATTCGGTTTACATATAAACTTGGTTTACCTGCATATTTGGTTTACCTGTACACTTGGTTTACAGGTCCATTTGGTTTACATGTACACTTAGTTTACATGTACAATTGGTTTACCTGCACATTCGGTTTACATGTAAACTTGGTTTACCTGCATATTTGGTTTACCTGTACACTTGGTTTACAGGTCCATTTGGTTTACCTGTACCCTTGGTATACCTGTACACTTGGGTTACTTATACATTTGGTATACCTGCACACTTGGTTTACATGTACACTTGGTCTACATATACACTTGGTTTACCTGCACATTTGGTTTACATGTACACTTGGGTTACTTATACATTTGGTTTACCTGTACCCTTGGTTTACCTGTACACTAGGTTTATCAGTACCTTTGGGTTACCAGTGATTGCCAAGGAAGGGTGGCTATGATGAGGTGTTGGAGTAGAAGAGAGAGTGTGGACCAAGAGCCGTGGCCACAGTGGCCGCCTTAATAACCGTGGTGGCCTCCCCCAGGGTCCTCATGGCTCCGGCCCTCACAGGTCCTCCAGGTACACCAGTACTCTCTCCCAGGGAGGTCCTCGCTGTAACAGTTGGCTGGAACATTAGTGCACACACAGTGGGGGCCACCACTGGGGATGGTGGGCCACCACTGGGGATGGTGGGCCACCACTGGGGATGGTGGGCCACCACTAGGGATGGTGGGCCACCACTGGGGATGGTGGGCCACCACTGGGGATGGTGGGCCACCACTGGGGATGGTGGGCCACCACTGGGGGTGGTGGGCCACCACTGGGGGTGGTGGGCCACCACTGGGAATGGTGGGCCACCACTGGGGATGGTGGGCCACCACCGAGGATGGTGGGGGCAGAGGGCAGGCGAGCACTAACCAAAGAAGGTTTAAGTAATAATTTAGTGTTTGTCAGTGTGTAGTAAATAGACATCTGCAGCATTATTACTTGGTTAGTGCGTTGGTGGGTCTCTTATTGAGTATTTATGCTATAGTGTGTTACTGAGTGGCAGTATATACAGTGTATTGCTAGGTGGTGGTCACGACGCCCCTGTGGCAGCCTGGCCTCTCCTCCTCCAACCTCCACTTATAAGGCAATCCATCCTCCAATATTACACTTATTATATATATATATATATATATATATATATATATATATATATATATATATATATATATATATATATATATATATATATATATATATATATATATGACAATGTCAGACCACGGTGGAAAATGAAACAGGAATTTCCTTAAGTACTTTCATATATTAAATACATCTTCAGAAGGAAGATGTATTTCCTTCTGAAGATGTATTTAATCATTCCTTCTGAAGATGTATTTAATATACGAAAGTACTTAAGGAAATTCCTGTTTCATTTTCCACCGTGGTCTGACATTGTCACATTCTTAATCACGTGTTTATTTTCGTGGTATACACACACACACACACATATATATATATATATATATATATATATATATATATATATATATATATATATATATATATATATATATATATATATATATATCATATATATATATATATCATATATATAACAAGAAGTGTGTGTCCATATATTCAATCCATTCTCCAAAAATGGGGAGGTAAATTTAACAGCCCCATAAGTGTAATTATGTACTATGTATGACAGTAAGGAAGTGTACTTATTACACTTAGTATTAAAACGTACTGTCAATTATGAAGATGGGTTGCAGCCAATGCCATACACAATAGAATAGTTTGCCTTTGCAATGTGTGGGTATAGTCTTGTGTTTGGTGTGGCAGAGTAAGGAGAGGTGGGGTGGGGGGTGGGGTTGAAGCTCTGGGTATTATGGTACTATGGGCTAAGCTTGAATAGCAGGAAATTTCTGTTAATTTTCCCGAAAAAAAAACTGAATAATGGCGTTTATTTCTATAAGAAAACAAATTAGTTTTGATTTTGATTTCAAAATTTGGCAGGTGTAGCCTGTGGGTGATGTACAACACTGGTGGCGGAGGTGAGAATGTGTCGCTGACAGGCTGTTCCCCCTTGACCTCTGGTGACCCCGGACCAGCCTATGTTTGTCCTGTACCCCAGTTATTACCCCTGCAGAGTTGGCCCAAGCTCTCCCCCAAGCGTGCCCCCCCCCACTCTTCTATTGCTATACAATAGGAAGCCTCGTGTATTGCTATACAATAGGAAGCCTCGTGTATTGCTATACAATAGGAAGCCTCGTGTATTGCTATACAATAGGAAGCCTCGTGTATACTGTAATTACTTATTTATATATACAAGAGTCGTTACATTCTTTTTCTGAGGTTGGAAGAAAACGTGCTCAGATTGGGGACTTGTTTATTTTATAATGGTAAATAATAAATTAATTATTATTATTATATAATAAATAATAATAATAACAAATAGTATAATGATAAGCAATTATTTTTAATGAATCAAATAGCTAATTAGGGTGAATGATAAATAATTATTGACTAGTGCATAACAATAAAGTATTAAGGAATAATTATAATGAATAATCCTTATAATGATAAAATATTAAATCGATTACAATTAATAACTACATCTATAGTTAGTAATTGAAAGGTGCATTAATTTAATTACACTAATTACAATTCATGGGAATATTTCTTAGCTATCTGCAGGCTTATCACTTTGGGGGTTCCGGCGGAGCACCCCCAGAGATACAGCAAATGCTTAGCAAGCTAGAACAAGTGCCCCTTGAGCACGTCTGTGGGCCGTCCCTTTCAAAATAAAACGGAGGATGCAGAGGATCCCGGGAGGAGGGTGGGCGTTTCTCAATATTTCTTATGTTTCTTTTTACTGACGATGGTAATTGAAAAGTCAATTCTCCAAAATTCATTTTTATTTCTAGTCTGACGCGACACTTGAACGTGCTTCGTAATAACTTATTACATTTTCAAAGACTTTAGTTTACACACACAACTGTAACCTGAAAACACTAAACAGATTCTTACTTATACTAACACTAAACAGCTTATCTGTCTTATACTCACATTTGGGTGAGGTGATGTGGTGCAACAGTTTTGGGTGAGGTGAACAAACTTGTGGCAAATACAAGACAGAACACGAAACTATGGGTATTAGTTGGATATACACTCCTGAAGATGTATTAATATACGAAAGTACTTAAGGAAATTCCCGTTTCAATTTTCCTCCGTGGTCTGACACTGTCATATATATATATATATATATATATATATATATATATATATATATATATATATATATATATATATATATATATATATATATATATATATATATGTTTCATTGAATATGACCGCATATTCTGTATTTATTATTTTCTGGTTTAGGGCTTCTATCCCTCTAACTATTTTCTTAGCATCAGGGCTTAATTGATATATATTTATATATATATATATATATATATATTTATATATATATATATATATATATATATATATATATATATATAATATAAAATGTGTGTGAAAAATGTATAACCACGAAGGGAAAATGAAACCAGAAATTCCTTGTTCGCTTTCATGTTAATCAACACATCAAAAGTATTACCAATGCAATACAATACTTTAACATAGAGGCAGAAGAGGAAGGTGAGGTGTGTAGGGTAAAACATGTGTTGGTAATACTGGTTTATGAACATGACAACAAGAGGACACTTGAGTCGGCCTGTACAGGTGAGTTCCCGCAAGTAATATCTCCTATTACTCTACTCCAACACTATTTCTCCAGGGATTATATACTGCAGCAATTTGGCTGTTGCATCCACTTATCCTCCGCCTCTGAGGATGCTATGTTGCACCTTATCGAAATACATTAGGCGCATTTAAAGTGTAAGTTTGTTGTTTTTCAGAACATTCCTCGACAAGAACATACAAATAGATAAGATTCGCACAAGGATGAATAATAGTCAACCCCTTTTTGTTGTGTTTAATGTTATATATTATTATGATATTGTTAGGTGGCGGCGTTTCCCTGGCGTGTGTGTGTGTGTGTGTGTGTGTGTGTGTGTGTGTGTGTGATGGAGTGAGCGGTGCCCAGCTGTGATGTGCATGTAACAGTTGATGAAGGTGTTAGTGCCAGTGACGGGACCTGAACACCGCTCGGGCTCCAACATGCTCATATACCCCTTTAGTGTGCAAAATATATTTTTGAAAACATCCATTGCATAATAAAATATAATAATATAGCAATAATATTAATGTTTGATTACTCCGTTGTGATTTTCGGTGTATTTATGGCAAAATATTACTCGTTGAGTAACCATTCGATGGCTGGTTTTTGTGATGTTTTTTCTCAGTTCTATTTAGCAAAGAAGTGTCAGGAGAAGCGGGCAGATGTGTCCGTAGAAGACCTTGGCGGAGCTTTGTATCAAGCGAAGGCGACCAGAGGAGCGTGTTTACCCCAGTTGACCTAATGTTTTGGAGGTGTCAGTCATCGACAGTACGAGCCAAGGGGGGCCAATGTAAACAAAGCAAGAGTGCCACGTGCTCGGAAAAAGGCGTCGGAGCATGGCGCTGTTGCCAAACTACAAACACATTCCTGCCAACTTGCGCAATATCTCCATCTGCTATGGCAGTTTTGCACCGCCTGGTGAGACGTGCAAATTTGTATTTAACTGAGTGTGAGCTTGGACAATGGGGGTTTGTTCCGCAGGAGAGCAGAGGAGCACATGATTCCTGACTTTTGATGGCGGCCTTTGAGCGCTCTCCTGACCCTACAGCTCATCTTAAGTCTCACTCTACTACATTTCCGTATAACACCATTCGCCAAACTTATTATAACCAGCTCCACAAACCTTGGGAAATGTTAAGCAATTATCAAAGTGATTAAACGAATTCAACTGCAGCAAGTGCAAAGTAATGAAGCTGGGTGCTGGGCCAACAACTGACATTCGTGAAGCGTGCTGGACTACGGTCCATGGCTGGCCATACTAACAAGACTGCTGGACTACGGTCCATGGCTGGCCATACTAACAAGAGCGCTGGACTACGGTCCATGGCTGGCCATACTAACAAGAGTGCTGGACTACGGTCCATGGCTGGCCATACTAACAAGAGCGCTGGACTACGGTCCATGGCTGGCCATACTAACAAGAGTGCTGGACTACGGTCCATGGCTGGCCATACTAACAAGAGTGCTGGACTACGGTCCATGGCTGGCCATACTAACAAGAGCGCTGGACTACGGTCCATGGCTGGCCATACTAACAAGAGTGCTGGACTACGGTCCATGGCTGGCCATACTAACAAGAGTGCTGGACTACGGTCCATGGCTGGCCATACTAACAAGAGCGCTGGACTACGGTCC